>NC_044037.1:6340774-6640774 GCF_901765095.1 Microcaecilia unicolor | reverse complement strand
ATCCTGCAAATATGGCAAAGACAGATCAGGATGGGCTGGAGTGGGCTCCGATGGTAACTCCAGTAGTTTCATAGTCACCCTTCATAGACACAGTCAGAGTGGTTTACATAATAAAATAATAAAAACTTCAGAAAAGAACGCCATTCAATGACAGGAACGAATAAAGCACAATCCAATCACACAGAAAAATTAAAAGAAAATATTATCTCATGAACTCCCAATGTCTTTGCAGGTTCCACCTTTCAGCCCACCACCAATCTAATAATCCAAAAGCTTGCTGAAAGAGTTTTTAATTTCTTCTTAAACTGTTTTAAAGATTTCTCATTTCTTAGTCCCAGTGGTAATTGATTCCATAAAACTGGAGCTCACAAAAAAAAAGGAATCCTCTCTTGTAGATGTTAAACACACCTGAGATAACCTAGGAAGGGACAATAACAAAAGATTCTCTGACCGCAGCTCACTAGCTGACTTATAGCTACATAAAACATAAGAACATAAGTATTGCCATACTGGGACAGACCGAAGGTCCATCAAGCCCAGCATCCTGTTTCCAACAGTGGCCAAACAAATACCTGGCAAGATCCCAAAACAGTACAATACATTTTATGCTGCTTTTCCTAGAAATAAGCAGTGGATTTTCCCCAAGTCCATCTTAATAATGGCTTATGGACTTTTCTTTCAGGAAGTTATCCAAACCATTTTTAAACCACACTAAGCTAACTGCTTTTACCACATTCTCTGGCAACGAATTCCAGAGTTTAATTACACATGGAGTGAAGAAATATTTTCTCTGATTCGTTTTAAATACTACTCTGCAGCTTCATCGCATGCCCCCTAGTCCTAGTATTTTTGGAAAGAGTAAACAAGCGATTCACATCTACCCATTCCACTGTGCTTATTATTTTATAGACCTCTGTTATATCCCTTCAGCCATCTTTTCTCCAAGCTGAAGAGCCCTAGCTGCTTTAGCCTTTCCTCATAGGGATGTCATCCTATCCCCTTTATCATTTTTGTTGCCCTTCTCTGTACCTTTTCTAATCCCACTATATCTTTTTTGATATGTGGTGACCAGAATTACACACAGTATTTGGGGTGCAGTCGCACCATGGAATGATACAAAGGCATTATAATGTCCTCATTTTTGTTTTGCATTTCTTTCCTAATAACATCTTTCTATTTGCTTTCTTAGTTGCCTCTGCACACTGAGCAGAGGGTTTCAGCGTATCATCAACAACGACGCCTAGATCCCTTTCCTGGTTGGTGACTCCTAACGTGGAACCTTGCATGACATAGCTATAATTCGGGTTCCTCTTTCCCACATGCATCACTTTGCACTTGCTCACATTAAACGTCATCTGCCATTTAGACGCCCAATCTCGTAAGATCCTCTTGTAATTTTTCACAATCCTCCCGCGATTTAACAACTTTGAGTGTCATTAGCAAATTTAATTACCTCACTAGTTACTCCCATCTCTAGGTCATTTATAAATATGTTATAAAGCAGCGGCCCCAGCACAGACCCCTGGGGAACCCCACTATCTACCCTTCTCCATTGAGAATACTGACCATTTAACCCTACTCTCTGTTTTATATCTTTTAACCAGTTTTTAATCCATAATAGGACACTACCTCCTATCTCATGACCCTCCAATTTCCTCTGGAGTCTTTCGTGAGGTACTTTGTCAAACCTTGGCTTTTAAATAGGGCGGAGTCTCAAAGTGCAGGGCTTTGTACACTAAAACCAAACAAAACAAGGGACGATACTGTACCGGCAACCAATGGTAATGAATGAACAAAGGGGTCTCATGGTCCCATTACTCATTCCTCCGAACAACCAAATACCAGCATTTTGTAATGTTCGTGACCTCTTAATCAAATAATGTGAAATACCCAAACTATACCACGTTATGATAATCTAATTTAAAAACTACTAACAGATGTAAAAAAAAAAAACATGCAAAGTTCCTAAATCAAAATACGATCGTATCTGACGTAACATCGTCTAAGCACAAAGCCCTGCTCTTTACTCCCCTGAGCACCTGCTTCTCAAAACGAAACTGTGCATCCACAATCACTCTCAAAAGAAAATAATCTGACAAAACCACTCGACCTTCCAGGAAAGATGGCAAAACTCCTGGACTTGACAAATGGCCAGTCAGCCAACATGCCTCAGCTGTAGCCACATTCAGTAGCTGGGAAGTAAAGCCAATGCCAGGCAGACTTCTCAATCTGCGTCTCAGAAATGGCAAAGGCAGTACAGATAAAGAGCAGATCACACAACCCAGATGGTAAGATGTCAGTAATTTATTAACACAACCAACGCCAGTCTCTTTGTGTTCATAGCTATATCTGGCCTCCAAAAGTACTCCAAGGGAGGTCTTTTCTGGGCATTTTACTGTGTTGCCTATTTCTCGAGGTTTGAACTTTGGGAATTGCTCTGGTTTTAATGTGAAAGAAGTGAAGAATTATGGGGAATGTAGGACAAATGTGTTTATCATCCCTGGAAACTTCATCGTAGCTTGCAGGACACTCCTCTCACCTGAGAAGCTTTGATCGTTGAACTCCAGCTCAGTGAGAGGTCCTCTCCAGGGTAAGTCACGCAGCAGGGCAGGTCACAGACTATGACGGACACGTTGCTCAATCTTTATTTTAATCTCCCTTCTCTGATTTCTTGGATTCCCTCATTGCTTAGAGAAAGGAAGTTAACTCCCTAAGGGGCCCGTTTACATAGGTGAGCTGAAAATGGCCTGCGGTAGTGTAGACACATGTTTTGGGCGCGTGCAGAATCATTTTTCAGCGCAGCTGTACAAAACACCTTTTTAAAGTTTTGCCAAATATAGACATGCAGCAAAATGAAAATGGTTGCGTGTTCATTTTATTTCTGAGAGTCTACCGCCAGCCAGCTGGTAACCGGGCAGTAATGGTCTACGCACATAAAATGCTGATTACTGCCCGATTACCAGCCACACGCCAGAAAATAAAAATATTTTCCGGCGTGCGTAGCCAGGCGATAACTCAAAATTGACGCACGTTGGGCGCCTATGCAGCTTAGTAAAAGGGCCTCTAAGAGTGGCCCATTGCATCTCTAGGTAAGTGCATGATGGGGGTAGGGGATGGGGGAGAAGGGGGGGTCACCTGGATTCAGAATGCTTTCCCTCCCTCCCTCTACCCTGCATATTTTATTTATTTTTTTATTTATTACATTTGTATCCCACATTTTCCCACATAGCAGTAGGCTCAATGTGGCTTACAGGTTCCAGAGAGGAGAGTACCAACTCCGTGAATATATACAGAGTGGAAAATAGAGTAACAGTAGGTGCAAGGAAGCTGATAAAGTTCCAGAAAAGAGAATACAACTCTGGGACGAATATATAGTAGCATATAGAGAGAAGTAATCCCAATGAGGTTGATAAGTCTTCGGGGATGGGACTACAGCTTCTAGTGAGCAATACAGAGTAGGATAAGGGTAGAAGTACACTTAATTATAACTGGAGTGGTAAAATTCGTACAGTTTGAAGTAATAGGATTATGTGGAAGAGGTATTGTTCATTTCTTAGATCAAAAGATGTGATGCATTGTTCATGAATTAGTTCGGGTCTGCTGGGTAGGCTTTCTGGAAGAGATGAGGCTTGAGGTCTTTTCAAAATTTTAGATGGGTGTTCGCAGTTCTAATGTTTCTAGGTAAAGCGTTCCAGAGCTGGGTGCAAATCTAGGAAAAGCTGGATGCATATGTTGATTTGTATTTTAGTCCTTTACAGTTTGGGTAATGCAGGTTTAGAAACATTCTTGATGATTCGATGATATTTCTAGTTGGTAAGTCGATAAGTTCGGTCATGTAGGTTGGGGCCAGACCATGGATTATTTTGTGGACCAGAGTGCAAATTTTGAAGGCTATTCATTCCTTGATTGGTAGCCAGTGCAGTATTTCGTGTAGGAGTTTAGCACTTTCGAATCTTGTCTTTCCAAAAATGAGTCTAGCTGCCGTGCTCTGCGCAGTCTGGAGTTTCATTAAGATCTATTCTTTGCATCCCGCATATACGGCATTACAGTAGTCAACATGTGATAGTACCATTGTTTGAATTATGTTACGGAAAGTTTCCCTTGGGAAGAATTGTTTCATCCGTTTGAGTTTCCACATTGCATGGAACATTTTCTTCGTGGTGCAGAGGCTTGGCTCTCCGGGGTTAGGTTGGTGTCAATAGTAATTCCAAGGATCATCAGTTTGTCCGATATTGGAAGAGTATGTTCCGGGTTTTTTATGGATGAAGGGAGGTTTGTTTTGTGGTGAGAAGAGAGAATAAGGCAGTGAGTTTTATCCTTGTTGAGTTTGAGTTTGAACACCGATGCCCAGGCATCCATTAAGCTTAAACTAGTCTTTAATGCAACGGTGATTTCTGTTGGATTAGAGTTGAACGGTATGTAAATGGTGACATCATCTGCATACAGAAAAGGATTAAGATTATGCTTCTATAGGGCATGAGCAAGGGGGATCATCATCAGATTAAATAATATGGGTGAGAGAGATGAACCCTGGGGTACTCTGCAATTGGTACTCCATGATGGTGATATGTTTGAGTTTGCTTTTACTTGATAAAATCTCATGGTTAGGAAACCCTTGAACCATTTGAGTATATTCCCTTCTATGCCTATCTTGTCGAGTATTCTTAAGAGTATATAGTGGTCAACCATACTGAATGCGCTTGACAAGTCGAATTGCAAGAGGAGTATGTTTTTACCTAATGCGATTTCCTTTTGAACTTGGCTAGGAGAGTTACCAGGACGGTTTCCGTACTGTGGAGAGATCTGAAGACCGACTGTGATTCATGAAGGATTGAGAAATTGTCGATGTATTCAGTAAGTTGTTTAGCTACAATGCTTTCCATCAGCTTGGCTGTAAGTGGGATGGATGCCACAGGTCGGTAGTTGGTGATATCATTAGTTTTCTTTTTGGTGTCTTTTGGTAATAGTGTGAGTAGTATATTACCTTTGTCTTTGGGGAATATGCCATGCTGGAACAAGAAGTTGAGGTGGGAGGTAAGTTCAGTGATGAATCGAGCGGGGGGGGGGGGGGGAGTTCCCTAATTATAGTACTTTCGTTTGGATTTTTTGATTTCATATTTGTATTTTCTATGTGATTCTTTCCAAGCGTTTAGATTTTGATCGTTTTTGTTTTTTCTCCAGGTTCGTTCGAGTTGTCTGATTCTAGATTTTAATTGTTTCACATTTTCGTTGAATCATGGGGTCCTGTTTGGTTTGTGAACGTTTTTTGTTCATAAAGGAGCTAATTCATTTAGAATGGTGATATATCTGGATTCCCAATCTGCAAGATAGTTGATGGAATCAGATGGAATAAACCAATTGTTGTCAGAAATTGATTGCCAAAATGCAGTTGTGTCCACTTTACATCTGGTTTGGTAAGATTTTTTTTTTTATCAGCTTTGAGATGTCCATTCTTCAGCCAATGTAGGGTCAGATTTAATTTGAAGTGATCTGACCATGGAATTTACATCCATTTGTGGTCAATGACTTTAATGATTTGGTCTGATGCAAATTTATGGGCTAGCAGGTCAAGTGTGTGGCCTTTTCTGTGGGTCACATTCAGATGTGGCCATTCGAAATCCCATAGTTCGAAGAATTCCTTACAATCTTGGACACCAGTTGAGTTTGCGTCTTCTAAATGAAGGTTTATGTCCCCAATGACTAGTATGTTTAAGTTAGATGTACAAGTGGCCGATATGAAATCCATCGGGGTTATATATGCTTCGCTCCAAGTGCCTGGTGGTCTGTAGAATAGGACGCAATTTAGATTGCTGGCTACACTTTTATGTTGCAATCTGATTGAGGCAATTTCTAGTTGAGGTGTGATTGATTCAGCAATGGTTTCTAAAGTGAGGTGGGATGTGTAGATTATGGCACTGCCTCCGCCTCTTTTACCTATTCTGGTCTAGTGTGTAATGTTGTATCCCAGAGGGCAAAGGTCCAGTATTATGGGATCTTTTTGGTCATGGATCCAGGTTTCACTGATGAAGAGTAAATCTGAGGTTTCCAATGTGATCCAATCTTTTATAATTTCTGTTTTGTTTACTGTTGATCTGGCATTGATGTAACCTATTTGAATTGTAAGGTATGGATCTTCCGTAATGGTGAAAGTGGGAACCTTTATTAGTTGTCGTTTGTTTGTCGATTTGGATTTATTAGAGCTTTTTTGTGTTGGTTGTGCAGTTTGTTTGTGGGATAATGATTTGCTATTGTAAGTTCTGTTGCTGGTTTGGTTGAGGTTGATGTGTCTGGTAATCCTGAATTGGCTGTGTAGTATTGGCATGGTGTTATAATCATCGAGAGGTGTAGCTAACAGTATTTGGACCAATGTTAAGGAGTAGATTCCTAGGAGTAATTTCATTATGTTCATTCTGGCTCCTTTGTGTAATAGCGAGTGCTTTCGGTTTTGCACTTTCTCAGGGGATCCTCTGTGATCTGTTGCGTGTTAAATGACTTCTAAAAATGAACTCGTGGGGGAGAGTGGAGTGTTGTTAGGGGTGATGTTTTTCATGAAGTGAGGTTTATTTGGACTAAGTTCGTGAAATAAAGGAGGAGTGTGCGTGTAAAAGTATGAGAATGATGAAGGAAGAGGGTATATGAATTCGTGGGTGTTTATGATATGGTACCCAGTTATGCTCTGCTTCTTTTTCTCAAGGGTGTATCCAGTCGACTGGTAATTGTGCCGTACATTACACTCATAATAAAAAAAAATCACATTCACATAAACATAGACATACAACAACATTATTCATAACAAACACATCATCGACATCCTCACGAAAAGCTACCTCCAAAATCTCAGGGAGTCCCTCAGTGATGAACTCAGTCCTTCTGGCCCCACCCAAGCTCTCTGCACTGCTGTCCAGGCATTGGTACACGTGAGGGGACTAAAGTGTGTTTCCTCTAAAAATGTGATGTTTTCTGATTTCTCTAATGAGCTCGTCTATCTGAGGCCTTTGGAATTGGTCCAGCCTTCCTTTCTCTTCACTGCCTGATGTATGAGGTTAATATTTGGTAGGAGAGCATTACATCTTCGCACAGTGCTGTTCCAGAAATGTTAGCGATCACCTCTCACAGCCAAGAGCTGTCACGCAGCCCATTGTCTGAAGTGACGCTCTCAGAGCCATCCTTCTGCTGTTTCCTATGGATCCCCACTTGCCCAGTTCTTCCCAATCCCTATCACTCTTCCAACTGTCCCTGCACTCTCTGCAAGCTACTGGCTGGGCCCTTTTGGTCTTTATTGCTATTTTAATTAATATGTTTCTATTAAAATGTAGACATGGAGTGTTTTAAGCGAATTTAATAGCTGGTTAAAGCACCAGTTTGATTAAAAAAAAAATTTTTTTAAGCATTTTCTAACATCACAATTTGGATTTGAGTTTTAGATTTAAATTACTCGTCCAAATCCGAGTTGAAGAAGAGTTACAAAGGTACACAAGAGGTAAGGGAGTGATTATTTAACCTGGCAAACAATACCAAGACTAGGGGACACGCCGTGAACTAACTGAAAACAAATCTAATGCAAATTGTAGAAAATATATTTTCAGCCAATGACCAATTCAGTTGTAGAGTATGTTGCTGGTTGAGCTCAAGGTTAATAAAACAGCCAAGCTTTAAAAAGGTTTTGTCGAATTTATGGAGAACTAAGTCGGAGAACTCGAGTGAGGAGAGCCCGTCTGAAAGTGCAGGTGAGGAGAGAGTGCAGGAGAAGAGACAGTTTGAGCGCACAGGTGAACAGAGAGTGCAGCAGAGACAGTCTGAGAGCACAGGTGAGGAAAGAGTGGAGGAACAGAGACAGTCTGAGATGTCAGGCAAGGAGAGAGTGCAGGAGGAGAAACATGACAGAAGAACTAAAACAAGGAGGGAGTGCAGGAGGAGAGACACAGTCTGAGAGCTCAGGTGAGGAGAGAGTGCAGGAGAAGAGACAGGACAGAAGAACTAAACAAGAAAAGCTTGCAGGAGAAGAGACAGACTGGGAGCTCAGGATAGGACAGTCTGAGCGCACAGGTGAACAGAGAGTGCAGCAGAGACAGTCTGAGAGCACAGGTGAGGAAAGAGTGGAGGAACAGAGACAGTCTGAGATGTCAGGCAAGGAGAGAGTGCAGGAGGAGAAACATGACAGAAGAACTAAAACAAGGAGGGAGTGCAGGAGGAGAGACACAGTCTGAGAGCTCAGGTGAGGAGAGAGTGCAGGAGAAGAGACAGGACAGAAGAACTAAAACAAGAAAAGCTTGCAGGAGAAGAGACAGACTGGGAGCTCAGGATAGGACAGTCTGAGCGCACAGGTGAACAGAGAGTGCAGCAGAGACAGTCTGAGAGCACAGGTGAGGAAAGAGTGGAGGAACAGAGACAGTCTGAGATGTCAGGCAAGGAGAGAGTGCAGGAGGAGAAACATGACAGAAGAACTAAAACAAGGAGGGAGTGCAGGAGGAGAGACACAGTCTGAGAGCTCAGGTGAGGAGAGAGTGCAGGAGAAGAGACAGGACAGAAGAACTAAAACAAGAAAAGCTTGCAGGAGAAGAGACAGACTGGGAGCTCAGGATAGGACAGTCTGAGCGCACAGGTGAACAGAGAGTGCAGCAGAGACAGTCTGAGAGCACAGGTGAGGAAAGAGTGGAGGAACAGAGACAGTCTGAGATGTCAGGCAAGGAGAGAGTGCAGGAGGAGAAACATGACAGAAGAACTAAAACAAGGAGAGAGTCCAGAAGGAGAGGTAGACTGGGAGCTCAGGATAGGGGAGAGTGCAGCAGAGACAGTCTGAGAGCACAGGTAAGGAGAGAGTGCAGGAGGAGAAACATGACTGAAGAACTAAAACAAGGAGGGAGTACAGGAGGAGAGACACAGTCTGAGAGCTCAGGTGAGGAGAGAGTCCAGGAGGAGAGACATGACATGAACTAAAACAAAGAAAAAGAGTGCAGGAGAGGTAGACTGGGAGCTCAGGATAGGGGAGAGTGCAGCAGAGACAGTCTGAGATCTCAGGCAAGGAGAGAGTGCAGCAGAGACAGTCTGAGAGCACAGGTAAGGAAAGAGTGGAGGAGCAGAGACAGTCTGAGAACGCAGAAAACAAGACTGTACTAAAATTATATTAAATATTTTTGTTGAATATTCTAATCAGTTATTTCCAGTCCTTTTCTGATGACCCAACATCCAACCAAAGTTTTAGGATACCCACAAGCATCTATGAAGTAGGTTTGCATTGATGGAGTTTACAGTATATGTAAATTTATGTAATGCAATATACATTGTGGATTTCCTGAGAACCCAACCTCTTGGGAGTCTTTGAGAAGTCTCCTTACTTTTTAAGGTTCAAAACCAGGACCTAGGACCTGGTTATTTTTAAGAAACATAACTACTTTATATTGCAGTATCGATCAAATTCTGTATGTGGCACCTAGAATTATGCGGGTTAAATTGGGCACATGACCAATTAACATGCATAACGTAATTGAATAAGGAGCCAATCAATGCTACTAATTGGGTGATGACAACCAATTATCAGCACTAATTGGCCCTAATTAGGATTTATGCACATATCAGAATGCACAACGATCTGCACATAAATCCTATCACGCATAACACTTTTGGGGGCATGGCTAGGGGCATTCCGGGGGGGGGGGGGCGTTCTCAAATTTTATGCACATACATGTAGAATCGCACCTAACTGTAGGCGCTTACAACTAGGCCTGCTCATAGCAGACCTACACGCAGGCGCTTACAGTTAGAATCACACTAACCCCCGGATTCTATATAACGCACCTTGTGTTCTGCGCTGAAATCCAAGCACATTCTATAATAACGTGCATAACCTAATTGGCTTAACAAGCTAATGAGCACTGATAATAGCTCTTAACAAGCAGTAATGAGCACTAATTGGCAATAATTAGAATTTATGCGCACAACTCCCTAAGTGTATTCTGTATCGCACTGCACCTAAATTTGAATGCATGCAGGCAAAAGGGGCTTGGTTACGGGTGGGGAAATGGGTGTTTCGCGGGCGTTCCCAAATTTACACGCAGTTATTGAATACGGCCCTCTGCGCCTAAATCTACACGCCAGGATTTATGCCATGTTTTTGTTGGTGTAAATGGAAGCGCATAGTTTTGGGCTCTAGCATATCAACAACGTATTCTATATACCGCGCCTAAATCTAGGCACCGCTTATAGAATAGGCTTAGGTGGAAATGTTTTCTGCATGGATTTTCTAGGCGCTATATATAGACTCTGGTCCTGTGTTTTATCTCACTGGTTTCCCAGAGAGTTGTTTTTGTCACATTTGCTCTTCATTTTGAAACGAAGATTCCTTAAAGAAACGGATTCTGACACCTACTGAACTGAGGCTACCCAAATATAATTGGTTTGTTGACCCCTGAGGCAGGCCTACTTGCCAAGACATGACCTTGTCGGGTCATTTTATATGACTATTACAATAAATTCCATTGTTTTGGAATCCTCCTGGCATTTCCCTCACTTTCTTTTCGTTGATCCTGTGGGGGGGGGGGGGGGGGGGGGGGTTCAGCACTGATTTTTCAGGCACCATATATAAAATCTCCCCTATGTAATTATTTGTCAGGAACCTTCAATCCAGAGCAGTACCACAATCACTCCTGAGTGCTTAATACTTTTGTAGATGGACCCCCGGCAGTGACGCTTAATGGCCCGATCTTTCTCTATGCCACCCATTTCTCAGAGGTTTCCACCATGTTATCTCTTGAGTGGAGGAGTAGCCTAGTGGTTAGTGCAGTGGACTTTGATCCTGGGGAACTGGGTTTGATTCCCACTGCAGCTCCTTATGACTCTGGGCAAGTCACTTAACCCTCCATTGCCCCTGGTACAAAATAAGTACCTGAATATATGTAAACCACTTCGAATGTAGTTGCAAAAACCTCAGAAAGGCAGCATGTCAAGTCCCAGTTCCCTTTCCCTTATGACATCACAATATCAGAAGTGAGCCAAGTATAGGGCAATCAAGCCATTGTGACATCACTGATGAGGTTGGCTCTTATTGGTGGAATGAATGGAGGAGTAGCCTAGTGGTTAGTGCAGTGGATTTGATCCTGGGGAACCGTATTGGGCAATCAAGCCATTCTGACATCACTGATGAGGTTGGCTCTTATTGGTGGAATGAGTGGAGGAGTAGCCTAGTGGTTAGTGCAGTGGACTTTGATCCTGGGGAACTGAGTTTGATTCTCACTGCAGCTCCTTGTGACTCTGGGCAAGTCACTTAACCCTCCATTGCCCCTAGTACAAAATAAGTACCTGAATATATGTAAACCGCTTTGAATGTAGTTGCAAAAACCTCAGAAAGGCGGTATATCAAGTCCCATTTCCCTTATGACATCACAATATCAGAAGTGAGCCAAGTATCAGGCAATCAAGCCATTGTGACATCACTGATGAGGTTGGCTCTTATTGGTGGAATGAGTGTAGGAGTAGCCTAGTGGTTAGTGCAATGGGCTTTAAGCCATTGTGACATCACTGATGAGGTTGGCTCTTATTGGTGGAATGAGTGGAGGAGTAGCCTAGTGGTTAGTGCAGTGGACTTTGATCCTGGGGAACTGAGTTTGATTCCCACTGCAGCTCCTTGTGACTCTGGGTAAGTCACTTAACCCTCCATTGCCCCTGGTGCAAATAAGTATCTGTATATGTCATGCAAACCGCTTTGAAGGTAGTTGCAAAAACCTCAGAAAGGCAGTATATCAAGTCCCATTTCCCTTTCCCTTATGACATCACAATATCAGAAGTGAGCCAAGTATCAGGCAATCAAGCCATTGTGACATCACTGATGAGGTTGGCTCTTATTGGTGGAATGAGTGGAGGAGTAGCCTAGTGGTTAGTGCAGTGGACTTTGATTCTGGGGAACCGAGTTCGATTTTCCACTGCAGCTCCTTGGGACGCTGGGCAAGTCACTTAACCCTCCATTGCCCCTGGTACAAAATAAGTACCTGAATATATGTAAACCACTTCGAATGTAGGTTGCAGAAACCACAGAAAGACGGCATGTCAAGTCCCAGATCAGCAACGCGGCCGCGCAGGCTTCTGTTTCTGTGAGTCCGACGTCAGCCTCACAGAAACAGAAGCCTGCGCGGCCGCGTTGGTGATCTGCAAGGGCCGACATCTACATGGAATGTTGCTAGTGGAGGAGTAGCATAGTGGTCAGTGCAGCGGACTCTGATTCTGGGGAACTGGGTTCGATTCCCACTGCAGCTCCTTATGACTCTGGGGCAAGTCACTTAACCCTCCATTGCCCCTGGTACAAAATAAGTACCTGGATATATGTAAACCGCTTTGAATGTAGTTGCAAAAACCTCAGAAAGGCAGTATATCAAGTCCCATTTCCCTTTCCCCCTTTCCCTTATGACATCACAATATCAGAAGTGAGCCAAGTATCGGGCAATCAAGCCATTGTGACATCACTGATGAGGTTGGCTCTTATTGGTGGAATTAGTGGAGGAGTAGCCTAGTGGTTAGTGCAGTGGACTTTGATCCTGGGGAATTGAGTTTGATTCCCAGGACAGCTCCTTGTGACGCTGGGCAAGTCACTTAACCCTCCATTGCCCCTGGTACAAAATAAGTACCTGAATATATGTAAACCTCTTTGAATGTAGTTGCAGAAAGGCAGTATATCAAGTCCCCTTTTCCTTCCACAGTAATCCTTCAATTTTGTTCTTATATAAACTTTCCAACTCAGAATGACTTCTTCAGATATACTCACGCAATTAACACTTCTTGCCACTAATACCATACCACACTAATCAACTCTGCATGTTTTTGCGGGGAAGAAAAAAAAAAACCTGAAACGAAAGGAAAAGATGCCGCAGACCCCGACTCATTTCTGGAGTCATCTGATAGGGGCTGAGGGGAGGGGAGGGGCAGAACAGCTGTGGGCAAAACCAGGAACAAGCATGTGAAAGTTGCTTTTATTTGCCTGTTTCTTGGGTTTTGGCCCTTTCAGAACTGATTTATGACTGGCCCATTAGCAGGCAGTGATGTGGCATCACCCTCCAGGGGGCAGCACCTGTGCCTTTGAACTCACAGGCTTCACAGTCCCATGTGCTAAAAACACACAGTGCTTGCACTAGGGCTCAATGCAAACCAGGTGTCCCCATGCACAGGGCCAGCATGGGGGGAGGGGGCTGGGGAGCCAGGAAAAGGGGAAGTGATATTTATTTATGGCCCAGCAGATCCTAGTCCTCATTAAAACGAGATAATTGTGAAAAACTGCCTCTCTAGGGGGAAATTCTCTTTTACTGTTTGCTTTTTGCATACCATCAATAGAGACATGGAAGCTCTGGCTGGAGTAAAGGGAAAGCGACAGGTCGGATAATAAATAAGAGAAATTCAAGGGCGGCTCTGGGAACAGGACTGTTTAGTGCATTCGGAGGTTTTACAGCTGCAAGGGAGGACGTGAGTCTTCCGAGCACATTCTCGGCTTTTATGTATGGCTGAGGGGGAAGGAGACTAGGGGTAGGATGTACTACTACTACTACTTAACATTTCTAAAAGCGCTACTAGGGTTACGCAGCGCTGTACAATTTAACATGGAAGGACAGTCCCTGCTCAAGGAGCTTACAATCTAAAAGACAGGTGTACAATCTAAACAATCTAAAGACAAGTGAAGAGTCCGTCTGATAGGGCATACTATATTTCATGAAAGGTTAGGTGCCGAAAGCAGCATTGAAGAGGTGAGTTTTAAGCAGAGATTTGAAGTTGGGTAGGGAGGGGGCTTGGCGTAGGGGTTGAGGAAGAGTGTTCCAGGCATAGGGTGAGGCAAGGCAGAATGAGCAGAACCTGGAGTTGGCGGTGGTGGAGAAGGGTACTGAAAGGAGGGATTTGTCCTGAGAGCGGAGGTTACAGGCGGGAACATAAGGGGAGATGAGGGTAGAGAGGTAGTGAGGAGCCGCAGACCGGGTGCATTTGTAGGTAAGAAGGAGAAGCTTGAACTGAATGTGGTATCGGATTGGAAGCCAGTGAAGTGACCTGAGGAGAGGGGTGATATGAGTGTATCGGTTCTGGCGGAATATAAGACGTGCAGCAGAGTTCTGAACAGATTGAAGGGGGGATAGATGGCTAAGTGGGAGGCCGGTGAGGAGTAAGTTGCAGTAGTCAAGGTGAGAGGTAATGAGAGCATGGACGAGAGTTCGTGTGGTGTGCTCAGATAGGAAAGGGCGAATTTTGCTGATGTTGAAGAGGAAGAAGCGATAGGTCTTGGCAGGATGTACTGCTATACTGGTCCACTTTGGGGGCTCGATGCATGTGTGTGTGTGAGTGCACGCATGCATGCCACAGGCATAGCCAGACACCCAGTTTCTTTTCAGGAGGGGTTTTGAGCCCAAAGTGGGTGATTCTGAGAACCCAACCCCCCACCTGGCATCTCTCCATCCCCTATTCCAGGTGATCAGGGGTCTGTTAAATCCACTACTCCAAACCTCCCAGTACCTTTTATGCCCTTTAGTTCATACCCGCTGCTCACGCAAGCCCCAAGCCTTCCCTCTGATGTAACTTCCTAGTCCCACGAACAGGAAATTGTGTCAGAGGGAGGGGTTCGGGGCCGGCGGTGCGAGCAGTAGGTGTGCTTTGTTGCTGTCAACGAGCTGAAAGACTTCAAAGGTACTGGAGGGTTTGGAGGAGGAGTGGAGTTAAGAGACCCCCCCCCCCCCCCCGACTGCCTGGAGAATGGGAAGCAGAGATGCCAGGAGTCTTCAGCTGGTGGGGTTTGGGGATCCCTGCCAGCCACCTCACAGCTGTGCTGCTTCTGGGTGGGCCTGAGTTCAAAGTGGGTGACCTGTGTGCTTCCATTTACACCAAGAAAAGCATGGCGTAAATCCTGGTGCGTAGATTTAGGCGCAGAGCGCTATATTCTTTAATCACGTGTAAATTTTGGAACGCCCACAAAGCACCCGTTTCCCCACCCGTAACCAAGCCTCTTTTTGCCTACACGCATTAATATTTAGGCGCAGTGCATTACAGAATACACTTAGGGAGTTGTGTGTATAAATTCTAATTACTGCCAATTAGTACTCATATTGCTTGTTAAGAGCTGTTATCAGCGCTCAATTGCTTATTAAATACATGGGTGTTTGCACAGGAGCTTAGTCAAGATCGGGAGGCGGGGCTGGTGTTTGGGAGGCGGGGATAGGGCTGGGCAGACTTATACAGTCTGTGCCAGAGCTGGTGGTTGGGAGGTGGGGCTGGTGGTTGGGAGGAGGGGATAGTGCTGGGCAGACTTATACAGTCTGTGCCAGAGCTGGTGGTTGGGAGGCGGGGCTGGTGGTTGGGAGGCGGGGATAGTGCTGGGCAGACTTATACGGTCTGTGCCCTGAAGAGCACAGGTACAAATCAAAGTAGGGTATACACAAAATTAGCACATATGAGTTATCTTGTTGGGCAGACTGGATGGACCGTGCAGGTCTTTTTCTGCCGTCATCTACTATGTTACTATGTTACTATTTGTGTGTGTGTGTGTCCGTATGTATGAAGCTTGCTCTGCTGCTGCTTATACTATTCCTGATCTGTTCTGGAGAGTGACACTGTCCCTCTCTCTCTCTGTCTCTCCCTTTCTCTCTCTCTCTTTCTCTCTGTCTCTCCCTCTGTCTCTCTCTCTCTCCTTCTGTCTTTCTCTCTCTCCCCCGCTGTCATACACATACACACAGAGATACATATGTACACACACACACACGGTTACATACATACATACGTATGCACGCACACACACATATGCAGAAAGACACACACAAACACATACACACCCAGCCAGAACTAGATCAATTCAGTCTGTTGTGTGGTTGATTCATGAAAGTTGGATGCACTCTGCAATCAAGGCAGCAGCAGCAGGTGGGAGGAACTTTGCTGAATCTGAGTTTTCTGTAGCAGGGCCAAGGGGCAAAAGGCAAGTGGGAACCCAGCAGCACTTCCCTGTCCTGGAGTCCAAAACAAAGTATCCTCCCAGCTGGAGTGACTCAAAAAAAGTCCCCCGGCCTGACACATGTTGCCTAAGCCATGCAAAAAGTGATAATGCAAGGAAGAATCTCGAAGAAAGTCCCTTCACAGGCTCTGGTGCTTGCCAGATTTTCTTTCGGGCCCGGTCTAGCCTTTGCGCTTTCACTCCCATTGCCCTGAAGAAGTGCAGCCTACCTGTCATCTCTTGGCCTCACGTGGTGGCCGGATTTGTCTGGCTGGGCTGGACTGCAGGTGTTGTGCCAGTCATGAGTATAGCAAGTACTTTTTCCTCCTACACAGAGTATCACTGAAAGTCCTTCTGGTCATCCCCCCCCCCCCCCCCAGCACTATCCACAGAGGGACAGGGCATTCTGCTCAATGATATGGACAGCCAGCGATATTCAGCTATAACATTCTATTACGCAGATTAATTAAGGAGAGAGGCTCGGAGGTAACTCAGGCACTGGGAGAAGGGGACAGGGAGCTGGTGCTGGCTCTGGTTTGGGGTTGGGACAGAGCTCCCCCCTCCCCCCACCATTCCTCTGCCCCTGACTATATGAATAGTTCAGCAGTCATAGTAACATAGTAGATGATGGCAGATAAAGACCTGTACAGTCCATCCAGTCTGCCCAACAAGATAAATAGCCATACATATATGCAGTGTACAAACAGCACGGAGTGGAGGAGTGGCCTAGTGGTTAGAGCACTGGTCTTGCAATCCAGAGGTGGCTGGTTCAAATCCCACCACTGCGCCTTGTGATCTTGGGCAAATCACTTAACCCTCCATTGCCTCAGGTACAAACTTAGATTGTGAGTCCCCCTGGGACAGAGAAATACTCAGAGTACCTGAATGTAACTCTCCTTGAGCTACTACTGAAAAAGATGTGAGCAAAATCTAAATAAATAACTAAAACAGCAGCATTGATTACACATGAATGAACAGGGTTTAAATGTGGACTCTTTGAGAACCTCTAGGACCAGTGGAATAGAAGTTGTTTTCATAAATACACAAATACATGGAACTACAGAAACAGATATGCACTGAAACAGACAGAAACACCTGCACATCTATGTACAGACACATCCAGAGAGACTTATATAGAAGCAGAGACACACCCAGAAATAGACACATACTCACACACACACAGATATACCCATGCAAGGTGATGCATGTGGGAAAAAAGAACCCAAATTATAGCTACGTCATGCAAAGTTCCACATTAGGAGTTACGGACCAAGAAAGGGATCTGGGTGTCATCGTCGATAACACACTGAAACCTTCTGCTCAGTGTGCTGCTGCGGCTCAGAAAGCGAATAGAATTTTGGGTATTATTAGAAAAGGTATGGAAAACAGATGTGAGGATGTTATAATGCCGTTGTATCGCTCCATGGTGTGACCGCACCTTGAGTATTGTGTTCAATTCTGGTCGCCGCATCTCAAGAAAGATATAGTAGAATTGGAAAAGGTGCAGCGAAGGGCGACTAAAATGATAGCGGGGATGGGACGACTTCCCTGTGAAGAAAGATTAAGGAGGCTAGAGCTATTCAGCTTGGAGAAGAGACGGCTGAGGGGAGACATGATAGAGGTATATAACAGGTGGATGTGAAGCGTCTGTTCACGCTTTCCAAAAATACTAGGACTAGTGGGCATGCGATGAAACTACAGTGTAGTAAATTTAAAACAGATCGTAGAAACTTTTTCTTTACCCAACGCGTAATTAAACCCTGGAATTCGTTGCCGGAGAACGTGGTGAAGGCGGTTAGCTAGGCAGAGTTTAAAAAGGGGTTAGACGGTTTCCTAAAGGACAAGTCCATAAACCACTACTAAATGTCGAGCCCAGCATCCTGTCCACGACAGTGGCCAATCCAGGCCAAGGGAACCTGGCAAGCTTCCCAAACATACAAACATTCTATTAATGTTATTCCTGGAATTGTGGATTTTCCCCAAGTCCTGGAATTGTGGATTTTTCCCAAGTCTAACATCCTATTTCTTTTCTGACCTTTTTGTTTCTTTTTCTCACTCTTCCTTTCTTCTCCTTTTCTCCCACATATATGTTGTATCACACTCACTCCTAATCTCCTCGGCTTTTCCACTTCCCAACTCATTCTTTTCTCCCTAATCCAACCCATCCCTTCTTTTCTTGTATCCTTCCCTCCCTCCCTCATCACATTGTCTTCCACTGACTCCTTTATTCCTTCCCTCTCTCCCTCATCCTTTTCGCCTTGAACCCTCCCTCCTTCCTCCACTTCTCCTGTACCAGCTACCTGTGCTGTTAATGGCTGCCACACTGCAGTGGCGTTCCTTGGTCGGCCGCCACCCGGGGCGGATCGCTGTTGTGCAATCCCCCCCCCCTCGAGTGCAGTGTCCCCCTCCCGGCACATCACCGTCCTCTCCCTCCCGCGCATCACCTCCAAGTCCCCACCCCCCGGGTGCATTCTTCTTAGCTGCTGCGCGTGGCTGTTGGCTCCGTCGGGTTCCTGCTCCTTCTGTCCCGGAACAGGAAGTAACATCAGAGGGAGCAGGGAACCGGCGGAACTGACAACTGCATGGCTGCTCCCTGCACCCCTCCTGCAGCGTGCACCTGGGGCGGACCACCCCCACCGCCACACTGCCTGGTCAAGCACTGAAGTTGTTCCCTGTGAGCAGAAAGCACGCTGATAGGAGTCAGAAGCCACTGCAGCCACGTGAGACCTTGTGGCCACCTTTGCTACCAATGAACTCTGATACTCTGTCTGTGAAAAAGGAAGGTGGGAATAGGGGGTGACTCTCTCCACTCACTGCGGTGACCCTGCCCCCTGTCATCACTTCCCTGCACCAGCCTGACCACAGGTGAGGTTAGGGACTGGAAGGACACTGGGAGAAGGAGACAGTTAGTGCAGTGGGCTGAAAACCATGGGAACTGGGTTTGATTCCCACTGTGGCTCCTTGTGACCCTGAGAACGTCAATTAAAATGTAGATTGTGAATCCGCTAGGGACAGAGAAAGTACCTGCATATTATACAAAATGTAAACCACTTTGGTTGTACGGCAGAAAGGCAGTATATCAAATCCATTACCCTTTACCCTAAAAAAGACCAGAGGCAAAGTGTCCCCTAAAATACAGCCCCAATTCCCAAATCCTGCCAGGATTTCCGGCAAGTGAGTTTCTCAGGGTGCTCCACACACTGCATTACCAAAGATCTGAAGCACCGCGGTGGTCTCACTAGCAACCAGCCTCCCACTGACCGTCCCCCCTCCCCAGGGAGCAGCAGTAATGCTAGAGAAGTGCTCTGCTGGCTTCTCCCTGCGCATTTCATCAGGCAGCCATAGCAACCTGCTCCAGAAACCAGCTCTCAGGGCATATCTGAATGGGGCTTCCAGACCTCAGGGTCTAATAAAAGTTATCAAAGCGTGGAAGGAACAGAGCAAGTGCAGCCTGGCACAGGCTTGGGACCAGGACCCAGAGGGAGAAGTAATTACCCTGCTCCAGCAAAAGCGAAGCACCAGAATTACCAGCAAATAATTGAAAAGCACGAATAATGTACGATGCACTGCTCGTTATTTCTTTAGTGTTCCTTCCCCAGAGAGCTTACAGTCTAAGTGAGCACCTGAGGCAATGGGAGGAAAAGTGACTTGTCCAAAGTCTTGCAAGGGGCATCACCAGTAGATGGGGGGAATTGAATTCTGGTTTCCCCAGTTCTGTGTTCACTGTTCTGTCCACTATGCTCTGTAAAATCCAACTCATCCCCACCCAACCCCCAAATATGAGCTCATGAGAAACTGGGTTAATGGTGACAGTACTCCCTAGAGAAGGTCTTTCAAACTCATGACTAATGATTGATGGACTGCTAAGGCAGCCATACGTCATCCATGGGCCACCTGTACTAAAATATTTGTGCTCCCTTTTCTCTCATTTCAATTACTTAGGAGCTAAATTTACATAAGAACATAAGACTAGTCATACTGGGTCAGACCAATGGTCCATCTAGTCCGGTGTCCTGTTTTCCAAACAGTGGCCAATCCAGGTCACAAGTACCTGACAGAAAGGCAACATTCCATGTAGAACCCCAAAGAATAGCAAGATTCCGGAATCCTAAAGAGTGACAAGATTCCATGCTACCAATCCCGGGGCAAGCAGTGGCTTCCCCGTGTCCATCTCAATGACTGACTATGGACTTTTCCTCCAGGAACTTGTCCAAACCTTTCTTAAACCCAGATACGCTAACCACTGTTACCACATGTTAAATTTAGAATGCACATTAGATACTAGGATGCAGGCTGCACAGAACTTCCTTGCAGGCCACATGTTTACACGTCTGTCCTAGAGCGTTTTCAGCACTTAATTCTCTCAGAGGAAAGTTCAGCCCCGAATAAGTGTGGCTGATTCAACTACCGAGGTACCAGCGGCCTGCAGGGAAGGTCTGGAAATTGATGCTGGGCCTTTTTGCCAGTCCTCAGTCTTGGTTTGCTCTGCAGACATGAGCGCGTTCTGACTAGGAAAAAGTAAATTAAATTCCAAACATCTAATTCTCTGATCCTTTGAAAGCCAAAGAAAAGAGTGGCTCACGCCTCCCACGGAGAGACCTTCTGGAGTCACAGAACTGCACATTAGTGACCGATAAGGTTTCACTCACAACTGGTGTCCAATGACTCCTAAGGCCTGGCCACATTTACAGACTGAGTACATCACTGAGCCCCATCATCTCTCCTCACTGGGCAAAAGGTCCTGACTAACTGATCAATCCCCAGGTGGAATGGAAAGTTTGGCTTCCCAGACTTCCTATGCTACTTTCTCTCCAACAGTAATAATCACAAACAAACAAAGTTTCTGGCCATGTTGTTTGTAATATTGCAAGAGATATAAGGGACTTGAACAGGAGAAGTGAGCCAAATTGAGAAGGTATCACGGTCTGATTCTCGAAGGCTTTTCTGCCATGCCGAACGACTGAGCCCTGGCTCTGCTTGGTAGCTCTTTGTTTCATTTTGATTGAAAAGAGTTCCCAGCTCAGAACCAGACAGCTTCAATCTCAGATCCAGAACGAGGCAAGGAGGAAGCTGAGCGCTGCAGAGAGAACCGAAGCACACAGCTCTGAAGATCAGTTCCTAGGAGAGAGGGGTAGGACAGGTGAACCTGTTTCTGAAGAGACCTGCTTCAGTTGCCTCAAGTGCAGGATGCAGGATACAGCATCATGCATCCGAGAAAGTTCAATAGCACACTCTCAGGATTTGCTGGAGGTGCACTAAAAAACTTTGTGGAAGCAAGTTTCGCATATCAGGAGGTGCTACAGGGCAGGAGTGAGGTGCATTGACAGAGCTGTGTGCGTGGATCTCAGTAGTGGGATAGCAGGAGGTGCTGTAGGGCAGAAATGAGGTGCATTGGCAAAGCTGTGTGTAGATCTCAGTAGTGGGATAGCAGGAGGTGCTGTAGGGCAGAAATGAGGTGCATTGGCAAAGCTGTGTGTAGATCTCAGTAGTGGGATAGCAGGAGGTGCTGTAGGGCAGAAATGAGGTGCATTGGCAAAGCTGTGTGTAGATCTCAGTAGTGGGATAGCAGGAGGTGCTGTAGGGCAGGAATGAGGTGTACTGGCAGAGCTGTGTGTAGATCTCAGTAGTGGGATAGCAGGAGGAGCTGCAGGGCAGGAATGAGGTGTACCAGCTGAGCTGTTTGAGATACTGTACTGATGTGTAGTGAGGACTGGGAAATTAAAATACACCAGGAATAAAAATAGAAAACTTGCTTTCAGCAGTTTAACTGCACTGACCTACATACTAGATATCGTAAAACGCTGAGTTTGCTTTTGCTGTGGCTGGCATGTGTCACTTTGCCAGCTTCTCCTGGCATGGGGAATAATCAGGACTGTTCTAGGCAGTGACATGCAGCGGGCACGGTGTTCATAAAGGGTTCAAACTGTACAGACCTTCCATGCAAATATTCCTCACTGAAAACACCTAGAAAACAAGCTAAACTCCTTCCTTCAGACATGCCAAGCTGGAAACCTACGAGAACAGCAGATGGAGAGCCAAGAAGATAAATACGCTGTTGGCATTGAGCAAACTTACAAATTAAGTTGCAACTTGAAAAATGTTTCAACAGTGTGGCAGTGCCTTGCAAATGAATTTCGAAGCTTTCTAGTAAAAAGCTGTGTTGTTTTTTCGCTGTTTATTTTCCAGGGTTCTGTTTGAATCTTATCTAACACTTTACACGGACGCTGTCTGGATTGTACTAGAACTGTCGTGTTGCCACTTCATTCTACACTCTTGTGAATTTACTACTACTACTACTTATCATTTCTATAGCACTACTAGAAGTACGCAGCGCTGTACACTTCAACATAAAGAGACAGTCCCCGCTCGACAGAGCTTACAATCTAATTAGGACAGACAAACAGGACAAATAAGGGATAAGGACAAAGAGTTTCAAGATTCCGGAATCCCAAAGAGTAACAAGGTTCCGGAATCACAGAGAGTAGCAAGATTCCAGAATCCCAAAGACTCCTATTACTACTTATCATTTCTATAGTACTACTAGATGTACACAGCGCTGTACACTTGAACATGAAGAGACAGTCTCTGCTCCACAGCTTACAATCTAATTAGGACAGACAAACAGGACAAACGAGATAAGGGAATATTAAAGTGAGGATGATAAAATAAGGGTTCTGAACAAGTGAATAAGGGTAAGGAGTTAAAAGCAGCATCAAAAAGGTGAGCTTTTAACTTAGATTTCAAGACGGCCAGAGATGGAGCTTGATGTACTGGCTCAGGAAGTCTATTCCAGGCATATTGTGCAGCAAGAATTTCTAAAGAATTTTTCTTAGGTCACGCGTGTGAAATTTGTGATGAAGCAGGATCTCTGTTCCCTTTCTCTATGCATGAAACACAACAGTTGTGCACATCACCCCTGCATTTTTCCTTCACAACCCCATGGAAAACTGAAAAGTGGTGCGAGATGGTCTCTCGGGCACTGAGAAAAATATTTTAATTTGTTTATGAGGAGGGGAGGTTATATCTGCCACGGTCCGCTGGCCTTAAGCGGCTGATGAAGTCTGAAAGCACTTGGAGTTTTGTTGATCTTAAACCAGTAGCCATAACCGTGGACTCCTCCACCTCGCCCCCATCCCCTCCCCTCTCAGTCCCACTCCCAGCATTCCCAGGCAGTGGCCCATGAAGGTCTCATCTAATTAGAGAAGTCGGGAAGATTTTTTTTCTGTTTGGTTATGTATTTACTTCATGAGGCTCATTCATGCATGAAGAGGGTTAATTAACCACACGGCCTACGCAGGAGGTGGAAGTATTGGGGGGAGGGGAAGCACCTTTTTTCAATTACTTTGACTGGACAGCATCAGAGGGCCCTCTGGGGTACAAGTCACACTGGCAAGGTCTGTGAACATTTAGATTTTGATTTCACAGTCCAGGAGATGGCAGGGTGCGAGAGACAGGAGGCACCTTTTTCTGAGATGGAAAGGAAGAGTGAGTGGTGCCGTCTCAAGAGCCCGAGAAGACATTCACAAGTTATTCACAAGGTTATTCACAAGTGTTTAACCAGAATGTGTTCACTTCCCCCACAGGCTTACAAATATTTGCTTTTGACAGAGTCAAAAGGCATTTAAGGCATGTTGGACTCTGTCCCAGGGACCCAGCTTATGTCCTGGCTCTGTCATGATGTCAGAATGGTTTGGGAGGACAAGAGCTCCGTGAGAGAGAGTTTTCAGGTCAGTCCTTCATAGACAAGAAAGGTACAGGATCTGCTCTGGAGCGGAGCATCTCAGTGCTGACTTCACCTTTAACAATACTCATATACATGCAGAGGACCCCTAAATAACAAGATTGAGCATTCCTTTTCAACGCAGACATTAAGAGCTAGATTCTGTATACGGTACCTTAAAAATCAGCACCGAAAATAATACGCCTAGGCATATTCTATAAACTAGGCCTAAAGTTAAGCGAGGTTTATAGAATACTAGTAAAAGAGGCCCGTTTCCAACAGAAAGGAAACGGGTGCTAGCAAGGATCAAGGGCTTCTGTTTCAGCTGTTTGCGGAAGGCGGGACCAGAGGAACAGCTGAAACAGAAGCGAAGCCAAAGGCCGTCTGAAGCGGTGTCTGCACTTGCTGGACTTCACTGTTGCCGGCGGTGCAGGAGGTAAAACGCTGTAGGCTGGGGCACCCGCACACGTCCTCCTTGCACTCGGAGGCCACAAAGACAGAGGGAGGGAGGCGCTGGGCGGAGGAAATGGGAGGAGCGGGGGGGCATGGAACTCGAACGGGAGTGGGGCCATCGCGGCCCGTGGAAATCTGACGGACGGGAGTGGAAGGAGGGAGGGAGGGAGGGGATCATGGAATTCGGGGGGGAGGGGCGTTTGTTTACTGACCTCTGGTGGCTGCTGCTGGGCTCCCTTCCCTCTCACTTCCCATTGGTCTGCCCTGTGACGTCATCCCCAGGGTGGACCACTAGGAACTATGTTACGAACCCAGGCAGCCAGATGGAGGTGCAAATTATTATATAGGATGCCTAGTGCCCGTCCATGCGACTAAATTTAGTCGTGAGCATTTACACCGAGTAAAACTTAGTGTAAATACCTACACCTAAGTTAGGCGCAGAGCGGGTGGATTCTGTGACAGCGCACATCGTTTATAGAAATGCCCACAACTCACCCATTCTATGCCAATGGCCACACCCCTTTCCCAATTTACGTGCATCACTTTACAGAATACGCTTAGAAAGTTGTGCGTGTAAATTCTAACTAATGCCAATTAGTATCAATAATTGCTTGTTAAGAGGAAATTATCAGCACTGATTGGCTTGTTAAGATATTTAAGTTGCTAATCAGAATGCGACCTGATTTGTGTGCACAGCTCAAGTCGCACTATATAGAGTCTGGGGGTAAATGACTTTCACACTTCACAAAAAGGCATGGGGGAGGGTATAACCTGCAGGGAGCAGCAGTTACAACCCTAAACAAAGGCACAGAGGAAGGTAATCTGCTGGGACCGGCAGTTACAACACTAAACAAAGGCACAGAGGAAGGTAACCTGCAGGGAGCAGCAGTTACAACCCTAAACAAAGGCACAGAGGAAGGTAATCTGCTGGGAGCGGCAGTTACAACCCTAAACAAAGGCACAGAGGAAGATAATCTGCTGGGAGCGGCAGTTACAACCCTAAACAAAAGTGCAGTGGAGGGTAATGTGCAGGGAGTGGCAGTTACAACCCTAAACAAAGGCGCAGTGGAGGGTAATCTGCAGGGAGTGGCAGTTACAACCCTAAACAAAGGCGCAGTGGAGGGTAATCTGCAGGGCGTGGCAGTTACAACCCTAAACAAAGGCGCAGTGGAGGGTAATCTGCAGGGAGCGGCAGTTACAACCCTAAACAAACACACAGGGGAAAGTAATCTACAGGGAGCAACAATTACAATCCTAAAGAAACACACAGAGGGGGATGTGCAAGGAGCAGCAGTTACAACTCTAAACAAAGGCACAGAGGAAGGTAATCTGCTGGGAGCGGCAGTTACAACCCTAAACAAAGGCACAGAGGAAGGTAATCTGCTGGGAGCGGCAGTTACAACCCTAAACAAAAGCGCAGTGGAGGGTAATCTGCAGGGAGCGGCAGTTACAACCCTAAACAAAGACACGGAGGAGGGTAATCTGCAGGGAGTGGCAGTTACAACCCTAAACAAAGGCGCAGTGGAGGGTAATCTGCAGGGAGTGGCAGTTACAACCCTAAACAAAGGCGCAGTGGAGGGTAATCTGCAGGGAGTTGCAGTTAAAACCCTAAACCAAGGCGCAGTGGAGGGTAATCTGGAGGGAGTGGCAGTTACAACCTTAAACAAAGACACAGAGGAGGGTAATCTGCAGGCAGCGGCAGTTACAACCCTAAACCAATTCACAGAAGAGGGTAATCTGCAGGGAGCGGCAGTTACAACCCTAAACAAACACACAGGGGAGAGTAATCTACAGAGAGCAACAATTACAATCCTAAAGAAACACACAGAGGGGGATGTGCAAGGAGCAGCAGTTACAACCCTGAACAAAGGCACAAAGAGGCAAGAGAGGTAATCTGCAGGGAGCGGATTACCCCTATGCAAAGTCACAAAGGGGGTTAATCTTTAGAGAATGGTAGGTACAACACTAAAGGCAGAAAGGCATAACCCGCCTTATCGGGCAGACTGGATAGGACATGCTGGTCTTATCTGTCATCATTTACCATGTTATTGTGTTACAGTCACCCTATCGGAGTTATCTGTACTCTTTAATGGTTCAGGTTTCCATCCCCATCCCCAAGCTTTGTTGAATTACAGTGGTGTTTGGTGTCTAGGATAAGCAGAATACAAACCCCAGAACACTTTGAGATGTGGTCTTTCACCGCTGGATAAACAGTCAGTTACTGCAGAATGCTGGAGAAGTTATTCAATAAACTAAGTCTGCTTCGTTCATTATTCTGGAGGGTCAGCCCTACTCAGTAGTCTTATGCTTGTTGAATCGTAGACCCATGGAAAGGTTAAGTGATGTCATGACATCAGCAGATGAATGTTGCAATGACCTGAATGCCTGCAGACCTTATTCTGCTGTGTTTCAAATAAGGGTGATGACTCCACCTGCTTTCATTGCCCAATTGGTACGGCAGCTAGGTTTGAGCGGGGAGGGAGATAAGTTAAAATGTTTGGTGGAAGCTCTTGACTTGATGCTGGGCTTAAGGAGAAGGCAGGTAGAGAAAGAAACCCAGACAGCTCCACAGGATGCTCTGACCATTTGCAAGAACTTTAGCTGAGCTCCTGGAGTAGTGGGGAGCCAAGACATACCACAAGGAGGCAGTGGTGTTCCTAGGGGGGCTGACACCCGGGGCGGATCGCCGATACGCCTCGCCCCCGGGTGCAGCGCCCCTCCCCCCGGAACAGTGCGATGCCCCCCCCCCGGCGAAAGAACCCACGATCCCCCGGCGAAAGAAACCCCCCCCCCGGGTGCAAGCCACTGGGGGGGGGGGTGCCGCGCGCCTGCCGGCTCTTCGTTTTCATGCTCCCTCTGCCCCGGAACAGGAAGTAACCTGTTCCGGGGCAAAGGGAGCATGAAAACGAAGAGCCGACAGGCGCGCGGCACCCCCCCAGCGGCGTGCACCTGGGGCGGACCGCCCCCACTGCCCCCCCCTTGGTACGCCACTGCAAGGAGGACCACTGCAGCCCACTATCTTGCTGTTGGAGATAGAGGCTCTCATTTTGGTAAAAAGTAGATTGCCCTTTATTTTCAGTTTTTTCCGCACACGTAAACAAAATTCATCAACTTCAATGCACTTCTGTGGGGCTTTAACATAGTAAGTGACGGCAGATAAAGACCTGAATGGTCCATCCAGTCTGCCCAACAGTCACATTCATTCTCAATTCCAGATTAAATCAACAATGAATGCGATATTATATACTTGGTCATCATCTTTCTTTGGTGTTTCTGGGACACAGCCCGTAGAAGTCCGCCCAGCTCTGACCTTATCGTCCAACTTCTGGAGTTGCCGTCAAAGCTCTCTCCAGCTCATCCTACATCCGGACTGCTATATGTAGGACCCAGACCTTACAAGCCAGCCAGCACCAGCCTCAGTTGATACAGCCAGAGTTACCATGACTCAGAGTATTAAATGTGGGACCTACGCATGTGTCTCCCCCTATGCACACTCCCTTGTATTACATGGTAAGTGAGTTGTGTGCTAAAGATGTAGAAAACCGCTTACCCCTGGATTCTATATATGGGCACCAATGTAAAGATGTGCACCCAACTAGACATGCCTCTCATTCCATCCCACCATGTGCCCCAAAATGTCCTTCAAAGAAGTATTTCAAATTTGGCCATGCTAGCATAGAAACGTATCCTTAGCATGGTGGCTGCCTACTGGAAAACACATGCATCCTTCTAACCACATTAGAAGTGTGAGTTCTCAAACTGCAGGAATGTGGATCTCTTTCCTTCCCGTCATTTCAACAAGTTTAGCAATTTCTCTGGGGTTACAAGACACAGAAACCTACAAAAACGCCTCGTGTCTCCCATGAGGCAGTGTGATATACTTGTTAAAATGTCTCTATGGATTTTGGCTATGTTGACAGACGTATAAAAAGCAAAGGTCGGAATGTGAACAGCAGTGTCTTCTGAAGTGAAGAGACGAATCTGTTCCCCTTGTTACACGTCTCAATTTTTCAACATCCAATTTCTACATCAAGATTTCAAGTGATCGAACATCCGTGCCTAAAGATAGCTGTGATGGCAATAGGGATAAGAGCTTACTGTGCTCACAAGCCTTCCACAGACACACATCAAGTAGCATTTATCCAGAAGGATTAAATTCTGAATTGGAACGGTCATGTTTCTTGTGTGTGTCTTAAGCCTTTTTCGTTTTCCATCGGGGCATGCAGAAGGCTGACTTCCCATTCAGGATTATCTTAGCTGCCCCCTGCCTTGTAATATAAACTCTACTTTGTAACTGGCTTTGATTAACTCCTTATTTGCTTACAACCTTTCAATGCAGCGTTCAAATTCAAGATCAGTTTATTAGATATACAGCCTATAGACAGAAAACTTCAGCCGTTTACAAAAGTCAATAATAACAGAAATGGGGAGCGGGATCTTTCACAAACAATACACAAGAGAAATATAGAGCACCTTACGATTTCCCTTATTGGATGTGTACAGAAGGGGAAATAGGATAAGGAAAGTAGAAAATACCATGTAAAATGAATTTATCTTGTAGGGCAGATTGGATGAAACATATAGGTCTTTATCTGCCGTCATTTACTATGTTACTATAATATGAGGGTGGTGGACTTTGGTCCTGGGGAACTGAGGAACTGAATTCGATTCCCACTTCAGGCACAGGCAGCTCCTTGTGACTCTGGGCAAGTCACTTAACCCTCCATTGCCCCGTGTAAGCCGCATTGAGCCTGCCATGAGTGGGAAAGCGCGGGGGTACAAATGTAACAAAAATAAAATAGATACTATTGGAGATTCTACATGGAATGTTGCTAATATTGGAGATTCTGTTGCTACTATTGGAGATTCTACATGGAATGTTGCTATTCCACTAGCAACATTCCATGTAGAAGCCTGCGCGGCCACATTGGTGATCTGCAAGGGCCGACTTCTACATGGAATGTTGCTAGTGGAATAGCAACATTCCATGTAGAATCTCAAATAGTAGCAACAGTGGAGGAGTGGCCTAGTGGTTAGGGTGGTGGACTTTGGTCCTGAGGAACTGAGTTCGATTTCCACTTCAGGCACAGGCAGCTCCTTGTGACTCTGGGCAAGTCACTTAACCCTCCATTGCCCCATGTAAGCCGCATTGAGCCTGCCATGAGTGGGAAAGCACGGGGTACAAATGTAACTAAAATAAAATGATTGAAGGGAAATCAAGGAAGAAGGATGTAGGAGGAAGGAATAACAATTTTCATTCCCTGTGAGTCGCCAGTCTGAACAGCCATGTAAGGGCAGAAGGAGTCTGTAAAAAGGAACAGTCTTAAGGAGAGGTTTGAAAAGCTAAAGAGAAATAGAATGCTTTTAGCAGAGATTTCAATTTATTAAAACACTGGGTGCAACCCTGCTAAAGCATGTCATGACCTGCTAATGGTATCACAACAATATTATAACATAAGGGGGCCCTGTTTACTAAGGCGAGTTCTCGTTTTTAATGCCCCTAGAATTAGCACGCACGCTAACTGTGTAGGCACCTATAGGGATATTATAGGCGCGTATACAGTTAACACACATACATGGTTAACGCGCGTTAAAAATGTTAACGCACCTATAACGCGGCTTAGTAAACAGGGCCCAAGGACTTCAATAATATTCAGTCTCTAGAACATTACATAAATTCAAATCCACTATAGAGACTCACTCATGTCCATGGGCGGGAATAATGTGGGATATAAATGCCATAAATAAACACAGATAATACTAATAACAGCATTTTATTAATTCTCTATTAAAAATTGGCAGCTGCAAACTATGCCAAAACATTTCACAAGACCCCACAGTCATTCACAAAGGAAAAATATTCAACATAAAGGACTATTTTACATGCTCATCTTCCAATGTGGTATATATCATTCAGTGTAAAAAATGTAACGAAGGATGCTATATTGGAGAAACAGGCCAGATGCTCTCACCTACCAACACCCATTCTGTTAGAATATCAATGAAATGCTTTGATGTCCCCATGCATACCCCCACCCTCCCACTCTGTCAGACTGTCAAAGTAATGCTTTGATGTCTCTCTCATATATACTATCTGCTACCACATTTGCTTATTTCCGATCTGACGAAGAAGGGCAACCTTCGAAAGCTAATCAAGAAATGTATTAAGTTATGTCCAATAAAAAAGGTATCATCTTATTTTCTTTTCCATGTTTTATTTTGTTTGATTTGTATTGATAACTCTCTATTACAAAAAATTTCCGTATAGAATATTTCAAAATTCCCAAATCTTATGTTTACTTATAAAGTCTCTCAAATGATATACAAGGCTTTTGACTGTTCAATATTCATACATATCAGTGTCATATACTTCAATGTACTCATTCTAATTCAAGACAACCTTATAGTGTCCACAAGTATTTGGACTACAGATTGATGTCTTCAACAGTCCCAATGCTTAAGTCAATATCTTATAATTGTCTTTGAGACTTTAATAGTAAGTTAGAATCCAAGGTAAAATGTTTCCCAATCTTCCTGTTTAAATCTCTGCAATGCAATTTTTGCAATGCTTCCAGATGTAAATACTTCACCGGTTGATAACCATGAAAGAATTCTTCACCAGTTGTCCATTAGCTCTCATATTAGATGATCGTAGATTTGAACTGATCTTCTCCATTAAGAAAGAATCTCTACATGGACTCATGTTTCGCTACTGTGTCATCAGGAGATTCTATGAATACAGCATCGATTTTTCACATTAGAACACATTCTACCTCTATTTAAAAATGTATACACATCAAACCTTTTATATTACTCTCCCACATGCCTTACAAACTTCAACAACATATTCATATCGAAAATAATTTTTACAATGGAGAATGTCGTTGGCTGGCTCACCGCGTATCTTGTCTCCAGGCTCCAGCCTTACTGCCATAAGATGCCAGTGCATGCGTATTTCAATCTTTGAACCAATTGGTTCAATTATACAGTTGACGCCATTAATCTACCCAATAGAACTGGAGACAAGAAACTTCACGGAAAGAGTGCTGGATGTACGGAGGTAGAGGAAACAAGGCTTGTATTTAAATTTAAGAAAACATGGGGCAAGCACAGAAGATCTCTGAGGGAGAGGAAGGGATTGTAGAGATTTGTAGCAGTATGGATGGGCAGACTGGATGCACCATACGGTCTTTATCTGTCATTGTTTTTTATGTTTCTGTATTCAGGGCCTTTACATCAATCCAAGAGGGAGAAGGAGTGAAAAATCCACTTGTATGTTTCAAATAATCTATTTGATTGTATTTGACCTTCCGCCATTACTTCTGCAAATTCCTGAAATTGACATCATACATACGTTCATATACATCTAAATAAAAAAGCAAATTACAAAAGAAAACTATAACAGTTATGGAAAATACTTCCTTTAATAGAGAAACTTGCCTCATACAGCCAGGCTTTAATTTTTTTCCTGAGTGAAAGGAGTCGATTTTCCATATGGACCTCACTGGAAAGAAAGTTCTACAGGACCAGTGCAAAATACTTAAAAGCTTTCCGTCCAGTTCTAAAACGATTCTGCTCTTATCTTACCAAAGATCATTTCAGGTTCGTTAGTCTCAATCCATCTGGGCTCCACTTCCGCTGTCTGTAGTGTTCCCCAGGGGTCTGTACTTGGCCCTGTGCTCTTTAACATCTGTTTAGCTCCAGTGGCACCTCTTATCCAATCCCCAGGCTTTGTATTCTTTATTTATACAGATGATATTCAGTTACTTCTTCCGATTCATGCAAATTCGGTAGCCTTTTATGCAGACGTTTCTTTCCATTTGGGCAGGATTTGCCAACTGGCTGTCTACAAATGGTTTATCTTATTTTTTTTTTTAATTACATTTGTACCCTGCGCTTTCCCACTCATGGCAGGCTCAATGCGGCTTACATGGGGCAATGGAGGGTTAAGTGACTTGCCCAGAGTCACAAGGAGCTGCCTGTGCCTGAAGTAGGAATCGAACTCAGTTCCTCAGTTCCCCAGGACCAAAGTCCATCACCCTAACCACTAGGCCACTCCTCCACTGTTGCTACTATTTCAGATTCTACATGGAATGTTGCTATTCCACTAGCAACATTCCATGTAGAAGTCGGCCCTTGCAGATCACCAATGTGGCCGCGCAGGCTTCTACATGGAATGTTGCTAGTGGAATAGCAACATTCCATGTAGAATCTCCAATAGTAGCAACATTCCATGTAGAATCTCCAATAGTATCTATTTTATTTTTGTTACATTTGTACCCTGCGCTTTCCCACTCATGGCAGGCTCAATGCGGCTTACATGGGGCAATGGAGGGTTAAGTGACTTGCCCAGAGTCACAAGGAGCTGCCTGTGCCTGAAATGGGAATCGAAGTCAGTTCCTCAGTTCCCCAGGACCAAAGTCCACCACCCTAACCACTAGGCCACTCCTCCACTCAGAAGTGTCAAGTGTTTTCCGGTGATTGCCAGCTTGAGTGCCTGTCCCATCTATATTCAGAACTCCTGTTCCTTTGGCAGAATCAGTTAGTAACATAGTAAATGCCGGCAGATAAAGACCTGCACAGTCCATCCAGTCTACCCAACAAGGTGGCCAGAGTTGAATCTGGCACTCTGTACAGGTCCCATTTCCTCATGATTAGGTACCCTCTGCTCAGTGTGCGGCAGCGTTTGCTAAGAAAGCAAATAGAATGTTAGATATTATTAGGAAAGGAATGGAAAACAAAAATTAGGATGTTATAATGCCTCTGTGTTGGTCCATGGTGCAACCGCACCTCGAATATTGTGTTCAATTCTGGTCACCACATCTCAAAAAAAGATATAGTGGAATTAGAACAGGTACAGAGAAGGGCAATGAAAATGATAAAGGGGATGGGACGACTTCCCTAAGAGGAAGTATCTAGGGCTCTTTAGCTTGGAGAAGAGACAGCTGAGGGGAGATATGCTAGAAGTCTATAAAATAATGAGTGGAGTGGAATGGGTAGATGTGAATCATTTGTTTACTTTTTCCAAAAATACTAGGACTAGGGGGCATGCAATGAAGCTACAAAGTAGTAAATTTAATACGAATCGGAGAAAAATTTTCTTCAGTCAACATGTAATTAAACTCTGGAATTCGTTGCCAGAGAATGTGGTAAAGGCGGTTAGCTTAGCGGGGAAAATCCACTGCTTATTTCTAGGATAAGCAGCATGAGAAAGTCCAAAGAGAATCCACGTACGTGGAGAACTCAAGAAATGCCATGGAGAAACTCAAGCAAGGAGAAAAGTGGGAATGAGAACCAGGATTTCCAAAGACAGGACCACAGAAATAATGAAGTGAAGCCACTTCTTTATATCTATCACAACCAAGCTTTTTTATGCTCGCATGATATGAGAGAGAAAAGTGACAAAATCTTCCGCTCTGTAAATCCACAGGCTGCACATTTTTATGAGAAAAGTCACTTTTAAGGAGACACTAATGCTTTTTTTGTGGTAGTCCAGTGGCAGTGATTTCTTGCAGCCTTCTTCTTTCCTGGTACCGTGGCCCTTTTTTGGTCAGGTAATAAGCATATCCTGACATCTCTTGCAGTTTGTAGCTTGCAGCCCCTCCAGAAGGACATCTTTAGTCCCTCATTTGACACAGCTAATTGAGAACTGTATCCAACTTAAGTGTGGATATGACATTATTCTGTAGCATCACTACTAACTTCTGGGAATGTCCCCTGATCTACCCATACTCTTCCCATAGCTACGCCCTTTTTGAGTTGTACGCTATGAAATGTAGGCATGGATGTGACTAGAACAGATGCACATGCAAATCTAAAGTGTTGCCAATTAACTCCAATTATTGACACCTCATTGAAGGTCCCTTTTACAAAGCAGCAATAAGCCCAGTGCAGGCTCATTACATGCTAATCTGAAACTACCGCTGGCCCAATGTGGGCTACGGCAGTAGTCCCAGCCATAGCGCGTGCCATTTCCAGTGCTAGGGAAAATCGGTCTGCATTTTTTTATCATGGCGCTAACCCAGTGGTAAGCGGTCAGCACCACGTGCTACCCTGGTTATCGCTGGGTTAACGTGGGAGCCCTTAATGACACCTCAATAGGTGACGGTAAGTGCCTCCCCCATGGCCACGCGATAAGGGGAATTTTACTGCGTGTCCATGGCTATTTTCAGCCTGTTTTACTCGCTGCGATAAAAAGCTGGCCCCCCACCACTAACGCAGGGCCCTTTTTACTTTTTACCTAATTAATTTAGGAGTAGCCTAGTGGTTAGAGCACTGGTCTTGCAATCCAAAGGTGGCTAGTTCAAATTCCACTGCTTTTTCTTGGGCAAGTCACTTAAACCCTCCATTGCCTCAGGTACAAACTTAGATTGTGAGCCCTCCTGGGACACAGAAATATCCAGAGTACCTGAATGTAACTCACCTTGAGCTACTACTGAAAAAGGTGTGAGCAAAATCTAAATAAATAAATAGTCTTTGCTTTTTTGAAAGAGTAAAAAATCGATTCACTTTTACCTGTTCTACACCACATATGTTGGTAATTGATGATTTTTGTGTTTTTAAGATATAATGAATTGAAATGCTATTCATTTTGAGTTTTATTTATGTTTCCGTTTGTTTGCATTCTGTAATATATTAACCCTGATGCAGCTTGAGGGAGAAACATTGTCCATGTCAGGTATTTTAATAAAGACTTCTACCTTTTCACAACTTTATTGTGGTAATACTTGAGGTTTCTGCCATTCATGTCTTGATTTCTCTTATCTTCTTGAATGCTTGTTTTTTTTTTCTTATTTCCTGTAATACGAACTATTTCAGGGCTGTTTCTGCTTTCAAAGACTTACAAGAAAGCGCTGTGCACAGCCTTCCTCTTTCTGAAGTGGCCAGCTGCACACTCCGCTGAGTCAGAGTCTATTCATGGATGTTTATGGACACCAATGTGTGAATGAAATTATTCCGGGGATAAATTCACTAAATCAGTGCTGTACTTCTGCTAAACAATTTTAGTGACTCAGCCTAGCATTTCCGATCTGAGGAAGAAGAGCAACCTTCGAAAGCTAATCAAGAAATGTATTAAGTTATGTCCAATAAAAAAGGTATCATCTTATTTTCTTTTCCATGTTTTATTTTGTTTGATTTCTATAGATTCTACATGGAATGTTGCTATTCCACTAGCAACATTCCATGTAGAATTCGGCCCTTGTAGATCAGCAATGTGGCCACGCAGGCTTCTGCTTCTGTGAGTCTGACGTCCTGCACATACGTGCAGGACGTCAGACTCACAGAAACAGAAGCCTGCGCAGCCTTCTACATGGAACGTTGCTAGTGGAATAGCAACATTCCATGTAGAATCTCCAATAGTAGCAACATTCCATGTAGAATCTCCAATAGTATCTATTTTACTGTCATAGTAATGCTTGAATGTTTTCACTTATATACACTGTCAGCTAGCACATTTGCTTATTTCCGATCTGACAAAGAAGGGCAACCTTCGAAAGCTAATCAAGAAATGTATTAAGTTATGTCCAATAAAAAAGGTATCATCTTATTTTCTTTTCCATGTTTTATTTTGTTTGATTTCTATAGATTCTACATGGAATGTTGCTATTCCACTAGCAACATTCCATGTAGAAGTCGGCCCTTGTAGATCAGCAATGTGGCCGCGCAGGCTTCTGCTTCTGTGAGTCTGACGTCCTGCACGTACGTGCAGGACGTCAGACTCACAGAAACAGAAGCCTGCGCAGCCTTCTACATGGAATGTTGCTAGTGGAATAGCAACATTCCATGTAGAATCTCCAATAGTAGCAACATTCCATGTAGAATCTCCAATAGTATCTATTTTACTGTCATAGTAATGCTTGAATGTTTTCACTTATATACACTGTCAGCTAGCACATTTGCTTATTTCCGATCTGACAAAGAAGGGCAACCTTCGAAAGCTAATCAAGAAATGTATTAAGTTATGTCCAATAAAAAAGGTATCATCTTATTTTCTTTTCCATGTTTTATTTTGTTTGATTTCTATTGATAATCATAGACAATGAAATGGGAATAAGTATGATGATGGGGCAAGTGTGGGATCCAGATGCTACATCACCCTGTTTGGTTTTTATGCCAATTTGGGAAAAGACCTTCTTGTTTCATAATCCTGCATAGAGAAAGAGCTGGTGGCTAGCTGGATAAGGTAGTGTCATATGAGTACTGTAGCATAAAGACTTTGAAAATCTTTTCTGAATTAGCAGGTCACATATCTCTCCATCGTGTTAAGCTATGTACACATTTCTGGATGTGTGTTAACATCTTTAGTACAGTTATGGTATAACCCTTTGAAAGCGGGCGATGTATTCTCTGTATTGCCTTAAACATGACCTGATTCCTGGGATCTTCCGCTCTGTAGGATCACTAACCCAAACAAAGCTTTCTACCCTTTAGCTTCTGAATTAGCAAGCAATATACTGGTTACTCTCTCATTTATCAGAACATAAGAGCATAAGCGTTGCCATATTGGAGCAGACAAAGGTCCATCAAGCCCAGTATCCTGTTTCCAACAGTGGCCAATCCAGGTCACAAGTACCTGGCAGAAACTCAAATAGTAGCAACATTCCATGTGGAACCCCAAAGAGTAGCAAGATTCTAGAATTCTAAAGAATAACAAGATTCCATGCAGAATTTCAAAGTGTAGCAACATTCCATGTGGAACCCCAAAGAGTAGCAAGATTCTAGAATTCTAAAGAATAACAAGATTCCATGCAGAATTTCAAAGTGTAGCAACATTCCATGTAGAACCCCAAAGAGTAGCAAGATTCCATTCAGAATCCCAAGTACATAAGTACATAAGTGTTGCCATACTGGGACAGACCAAAGGTCCATCAAGCCCAGTATCCTGTTTCCAACAGTGGCCAATCCAGGTCACAAGTACCTGGCAGAAACCCAAAGAGTAGCAACATTCCATGTAGAACCCCAAAGAGTAGCAAGATTTTTATTTTTATTTATTGCACTTGTATCCCACATTTTCCCACCTATTTGCAGGCTCAATGTGGCTTACAAAGATCTGTTATGGCATTGCCATTCCAGGTTAAATAATACAGTTGGTGTTACAAAGAAGTCAATGAAGGTAAGAGGATTTGGTCAATCAGCTGTAGAAAGATACACTCTGAGTAAAGTTGGGTAGGTGTTTTGTTATAGTTAGTTAAGGGTTCTCGTGGTAAGTTTTGTTAAAGAGGTAAGTCTTCAGGGATTTGCGAAAGTTAGTTAGTTCTTTGATCATTCTCAAGTGAGTTGGAAGTGAGTTCCATATCAGTGTGCTCATATAAGAAAAGTTGGTCGCGTGTACTAGTTTCTATTTTAGTCCTTTACAGCTGGGGAAGTGTAGGTTAAGAAATGTGCGGGAAGATCTCTTGGCATTTCTGGGTGGTAGGTCCACGAGGTCTAGCATGTATGTAGGTGCATCACCGTAAATGATTTTGTGGACAATCGTGCAGATCTTGAATGCGGTACGTTCTTTAAGTGGGAGCCAATATAGTTTCTTTCTTAGGGGTTTTGCACTTTCATATTTTGTTTTCCCAAATATGAGTCTGGCTGCGGTATTTTGGGCTGTTTGAAGTTTTTTGATGGTCTGTTCTTTACAGCCGGCAAAGAGTGCATTGCAATAATCCAGGTGGCTTAGTACCATTGGCTGTACCAGGTTCAAAAAATGGCCCTTGGGAAGAAAGGTTTTACTCTTTTGAGTTTCCACATAGACTGGAACATTTCCTTGCCGTATTGAGCCTGCCATGAGTGGGAAAGCGCGGGGTACAAATGTAACGAAAAAAAAAAAAAACAGACTAAAGTATTGATTTTACTGAGTCTTAGCCAGGGGAGTTAAATTGTATTAGCATATCACATAAGCTGCTTTCCAAAGTCCCACCCATGCTACCCCCCCTCTCCAATTCCTGCTTTTCTTGTTTAGTCTTGCAAGGGCACAGGTCAGATCTCTCTGAAACTGCTAGATTAAATCACGCGATAATGCAAGCGATTGTGGGGATCATTTACACAAATACAAGTATTCCACAAAGAAATAAAGTATTTAGTGCTGCAGGATCTATTTTATATTAGTGTGGGACTCTTGTTCTTACTCTTAAACCTGGTGCCACGTGGCTGTAACTTAGTAACATAGTAGATGACGGCAGAAAAAGACCTGCACGGTTCATCCAGTCTGCCCAACAAGATAAACTCACATGTGCTACTTTTTGTGTATACCTTACCTTGATTTGTACCTGTCCTCTTCAGGGCACAGACCATACAAGTCTGCCCAGCACTATCCCCGCCTCCCAACCACCAGCCCCGCCTCCCAACCACCGACTCTGGCACAGACTGTATAAGTCTGCCCAGCACTATCCCCACCTCCCAACCACCAGCCCCGCCTCCCACCACCGACTCTGACACAGACTGTATAAGTCTGCCCAGCACTATCCCCGCCTCCCAACCACCAGCCCCGCCTCCCACCACCGACTCTGGCACAGACTGTATAAGTCTGCCCAGCACTATCCCCGCCTCCCAACCACCAGCCCCGCCTCCCACCACCGACTCTGGCACAGACTGTATAAGTCTGCCCAGCACTATCCCCGCCTCCCAACCAACTATGCAATGAAGGATTTGATTCAGATTAAGAGGTACCTGGCTATAATTAGAGCCACTTCTCCCAATAAATGGCATGCATAAAAAATATGGGGTCCTTTTACAAAGGCACGCTGAAAAATGGCATGCAGTACTGTAGGCGTGGGTTTTGTTGCCGAAGATGGACGTGCGGCAAAATCAAAATCACTGCGCGTCCATTTTGGGTCTGAGACCTTACCGCCAGCCATTGACCTAGCGGTAAAGAATCCTGGCAATAATGACCTATGCACGCCAAATGCCACTTGGCATGCGTCCGTTACGCGTGCCCAAAAATAAAAAAATATTTTTCAGACGCACGTATCGGATGCGCGCCAAAAATAAAATTATCGCAAGAGCCACGCGGTAACTCCATTTTGGCGCAGGTTGGGCAAGCGTAGACACTTATGTGGCTTAGTAAAAGGGCCGCCCCCCTATTTTAACAGTAAATGCTACTTTGCTGCCCTATGGGGGGACCTCTTTTAAGTTACATCTGGGGTTTCAGAACCCCTGATAGGCAGCCACAGAAGCAGTGGCGTACCAAGGGGGGGGGGGGCGGTGGGGGCGGTCTGCCCCGGGTGCACACCGCTGGGGGGGTGCCGCGGCGCGCGCCTGTCAGCTCCGAGTTCGCTATCTTCGCTCTTTCGCTGCAGGTCCCTCTGCCCCGGAACAGGGTACTTCCTGTTCCGGGGCAGAGGGAGCTGCAGCGAACGAGTGAAGTTAGCAAACTCGGAGCCGACAGGCGTGCGCCGTGGCACCCCCCCCCCCAGCGACGTGCACCCGGGGGGGTGTCATTTCGCTGGGGGGGGGGCGCTGCACCCAGGGGGGGGGGCACATCGGCGATCCGCCCCGGGTGCCATCCAGGCTAGGAACGCCACTGCACAGAAGTACTTTAGCTGGCCATCTTAGGTGAAATTCCTGTCTGCAATTGTTAAAAACTGTCCCTGACGCAGACACTGAAGTGCTAAAACGTGTTGGACATATGGACATTTAATTACGTTTACAGTTTCCACTTGTATCTATGGTTGCTTTTAATAAAAATGAGACTTAAGTGTACACTGCTCTGTATTTTACTGATATTCTGTGTGCAGCACTTTTGAACTTTTTTTTTTTTGCAGTGATGTAGAAAAACTACCCAGAACTGAAATAGCAGGTATAGATGGGTTACAGTGAGTTCTGGTAAAATGAGGCCTGTGATAACAATATATAATTTTTATTTTTGTTACATTTGTACCCTGTGCTTTCCCACTCATGGAAGGCTCAATGCGGCTTACATGGGGCAATGGAGGGTTAAGTGACTTGCCCAGAGTCACAAGGAGCTGCCTGTGCCTGAAGTGGGAATCAAACTCAGTTCCTCAGGACCAAAGTCCGCCACCCTAACCACTAGGCCACTCCTCCACTGTTGCTACTATTTGAGATTCTACATGGAATGTTGCTATTCCACTAGCAACATTCCATGTAGAAGTCGTCGGCCCTTGCAGATCACCAATGTGGCCGCGCAGGCTTCTGCTTCTGTGAGTCTGACTTCCTGCACGTACGTGCAGGACGTCAGACTCACAGAAACAGAAGCCTGCGCAGCCTTCTACATGGAATGTTGCTAGTGGAATAGCAACATTCCATGTAGAATCTCCAATAGCAGCAACATTCCATATAGAATCTCCAATAGTATCTATTTTATTTTTTGTTACATTTGTACCCTGCGCTTTCCCACTCATGGCAGGCTCAATGCGGCTTACATGGGGCAATGGAGGGTTAAGTGACTTGCCCAGAGTCACAAGGAGCTGCCTGTGCCTGCAGTGGGAATCAAACCCAGTTCCCCAGGACCAAAGTCCACCACCCTAACCACTAGGCCACTCCTCCACTCCACTGCATTGGAAATGGACAATATTCCAGAATCAGAAATAGGAACAGAGTTGAAAGTAACATGCCCGCTGTACACAGAATTTCACAGGCACTCCCAGCATCCATAATAACCTATTGTAGGGGTGTATGTAGGGGGGGGGGGGGGTCTATTATTAAAAGTATTAATTTGGTGGGGGAAAGTTGTTGCCTGCTAGAATTTATGTCTAGGGGGAATATAAATTTGATTCTTAAGCATTATAAGAACACAAAGAAGGGCTTCTGAAACTGATGTGATATTACACTTGGGAATCAATAATCCAGCTAGAAAAAGAGGTTTAAACTTCTGACAAAGACAGCGTAGCATTTTCAGAGATATTACCTTTTCATTGTAAGGGAGAAAGAAGCCTTTGATGCATGATGGCTTAAGAAGAAATCCACAAAAGTGGTTTTTAAAATATATATATATTTATGCACATTTTTCATTTCCAACCAAGTAAAAACACTTGTACAGAAAGGCGGAATCTAAATAAGACACAGCAAAAGAACCTGCACCATCATGAATTAAGCAGGAAAAGTCTCCCAGAGTCCACAGAATATGAGCAGCGACAAGATCGTATAAGAGAAATACAGCAGAAAATTCAAAAGGTAACACTGAAGATTAACAACTGAGACTCAGGAATTACTTCACCGGAGACAGCCATTCTTAGCTACTAGAAACATGAGGGCAGAAAAAGGCCAAATGGCCCATCCAGTCTGCCCATCCTCTGAAACCTCTAACTCTCCCTTTTCCTAAGCGATCCCACGTGCTTATCCCACGCTGCTTTCTTAAAACTTTGACACAGACCTCGACTCCACAACCTCCACCGGGAGGTCATTCCATGCTTCCACCATCCTTTCCGTGAAATTAGATTACTCCTAAGCTTATTCCTTCTTAACTTCATCATATGTCCCCTCATTCCAGAGCTCTCCTTCATTTGGAAAAGGCTCTCTTCCTGTACATAAATGCCCTTGAGATATTTAAATGTCTCTATTATGTCTCCTCTCTCCCTCCTCTCTTCCAGCGTAGACATGTTGAGGATCCCCCCGTTTTCTATTTCTGTTGATGGCTCTCTCATTCTCCCTGTCTCCTCAGCTCGAAACCTTGGGGTCATCTTTGACTCTTCTCTCTCCTTCTCTGCTCATATCCAGCAGATTGCCAAGACCTGTCATTTCTTTCTTTACAACATCCATAATATCCGCCCCTTTCTTTCCGAGCACTCTACCAAAACCCTCATCCACACCCTTGTCACCTCTCATTTGGACTACTGCAATCTGCTTCTTGCTGGCCTCCCACTTAGTCACCTCTCCCCTCTCCAGTCGGTTCAAAACTCTGCTGCCCGTCTCATCTTCCGCCAGGGTCGCTTTACTCATACTACCCCTCTCCTCAAGACCCTTCACTGGCTCCCTATCCGTTTTCGCATCCTGTTCAAACTTCTTCTACTAACCTATAAATGTACTCACTCTGCTGCTCCCCAGTATCTCTCCACACTCGTCCTTCCCTATACCCCTTCCCGTGCACTCCGCTCCATGGATTGTAAGTAAAGCTCCATGGATAAATCCTTCTTATCTGTTCCCTTCTCCACTACTGCCAACTCCAGACTTCGCGCCTTCTGTCTCGCTGCACCCTACTTCTGGAATAAACTTCCTGAGCCCCTACGTCTTGCCCCTTCCTTGGCCACCTTTAAACCTAGACTGAAAGCCCACCCCTTTAACATTGCTTTTGACTCGTAACCACTTGTAACCACTCGCCTCCACCTACCCTCCTCTCCTCCTTCCTGTACACATTAATTGATTTGATTTGCTTACTTTATTTTTTGTCTATTAGATTGTAAGCTCTTTGAGCAGGGACTGTCTTTCTTCTATGTTTGTGCAGTGCTGCGTATGCCTTGTAGCGCTATAGAAATGCTAAATAGTAGTAGTAGTCTCTTGTAACCAGAGCTAATATTGTGATGTCATAATGCCTCAGGCCACCAATAAGAGCCAACCTCATCAGTGATGTCACAATGGCTTGATTGTCCTATACTTGGCTCACTTTTATTACATAGCTCTTTGAGCAGGGACTGTCTTTCTTCTATGTTTGTGCAGCGCTGCGTATGCCTTGTAGCGCTATAGAAATGCTAAATAGTAGTAGTAGTAGTAATCATAAGCATGTCCCTATAATTTTTTGTATTCAAGACAGCTTACCAATTTTTTAGCCACCCTCCTGACCGACTCCATCCTGTTTCTATCTTTTCGTAGGTGCGGTCTCCAGAACTGCACACAGTACTCTAAATGAGGCCTCACCAGAGACTTATACAAGGGCACTAACACCTCTTTTTTTTCCTGCTTTTCTGAGATCAATACTTGATTGAAATTTTAAGAAACATACAGCTCAAAGAAACAGAGAAAATTGAAGGCAAATAAAGATCATATGACCCATCCAGTCTGCCCATCCATCCCATCTACTCTCCCTTTCCCTCCCTTCATGATCCTATATAGTTAGTGCATAACATAAGTACATAAGTATTGCCATACTGGGAAAGACGAAAGGTCCATCGAGCCCAGCATCCTGTTTCCAACAGTGGCCAATCCAGGTCACAAATACCCGGCAAGATCCCAAAAATGTACAAAACATTTTATACTGCTTATCCCAGAAATAGTGGATTTTCCCCAAGTCCATTTAATAACGGTCTATGGACTTTTCCTTAAGCTGACCAAATCTTTTTTAAACTCCGCTAAGCTAACCGCCTTTACCACATTCTCTGGCAATGAATTTCAGAGTTTAATTACACCTTGAGTGAAGAAAGATTTTCTCAGATTCATTTTAAATTTACTACATTGTAGCTTCATCGCATGCCCCCTAGTCCTAGTATTTTTGGAAAGCGTAAACAGACGCTTCACGTCTCCCAAGCTTGCTTGAATTCAGATACAGTTTTCATAGACGCATAGAAAACACCTGGGCACATCAACAGGAAATACTTTTGCCTTCTCTGAGTCTTTAGATACATCAAGATAAGGCCAGACTTTCAAGTTGTGGAACAATGTCGATTGCAAAAGTACATTCTCAATGGCCATTTTCAATCAACAGATGTCACCAAGAAGGCAGCTGGTGTCACTTAATCCTGTTCTGATGACTGCAGCATTGCAGTTATATCAATCATCTCAATTACAGAATTATTCTCATTATCCAATGATATCTGAGGTTCAGTCTTTCCAAACAACAAAATTCCTCTGTGCAAGGAGGCAACATATCCACAGGAACTGCCAGAACCTCAGTCTCATACTTATAAAACATGTCTCGTGGGGCACAGTCAACCTTCAATCTCATTTCATGTCCTCTAGTTCTACCGCCTTCCCGTCTCCGGAAAAGGTTCGTTTGCAGATTAATACCTTTCAAATATTTGAATGTCTGTATCATATCACCCCTGTTTCTCCTTTCCTCCAGGGTATACATGTTCAGATCAGCAACTCTCCTCAAACGTCTTGTAATGGAAATCCCATACCACCTTTTTAGCTTTTCTTTGCACCGCTTCAATTCTTTTTACATCCTTAGCAAGATACGGCCTCCAAAACTGACCACAATACTCCAGGTGGGGTCTCACCAACAACTTGTACAGGGGCAACAATTCTTCCTTTCTTCTGCTGGTCACACCTCTCTCTATGCAGCCTAGCAACCTTCTGACTATGGACACCGCCTTGCCACACTGTTTCGTCGCCTTCAGATCCTCAGATACTATCACCCCAAAATCCCTCTCCCCGTCTGTACATATCAGACTCTCACTACCTAACACATACGTCTCCCGTGAATTTCTACTCCCTAAGTGCATCGCTTTACATTTCTTCGCATTGAATTTTAATTGCCAAACATTAGACCATTCTTCTAGCTTCTGCAGATCCTTTTTCATGTTTTCCACTCCTCCGGGATGTCCACTCTGTTACAAATCTTGGTATCATCCGCAAAAATGCAACTTTACCTACTAACCCTTCGGCAATGTCACTCACAAATATATTGAACAGAATCAGCCCCAGCACCGATCCCTGAGGCACTCAACTACTCACCTTTCCCTCTTCCGAGTGAATTCCATTCACCACCACCCTCTGGCATCTGTCCGTCAACCAGTTCCTAATCCAGTTCACTACAATGGGTCCTATCTTCAGCCTGTCAAGTTTATTCAAGAGCCTCCTGTAGGGAACCCTGTCGAAAGCTTTGCTGAATTCTAGGTAGATTACATCTATAGCACATCCTTGATTCAATTCTCCGGTCACCCAGTCAAAGAATTCAATGAGATTCGTTTGGCACGATTTACCTTTGGTAAAACCATGTTGTCTCGGATCTTGCAACTTATTGGCTTCCAGGGAATTCACTATCCTGTCCTTCAGCATCGCTTCCATTACTTTTATTTATTTATTTGTAGCATTTATACCCCGCTCTTTCCCGCTCGATAGCAGGTTCAGTGCGGCTTACAATGTAAGGGTACAAAGTATCACTTAGATAACACAATGTATGGGTACAAAGTATCGCAGAGGTAACACAATGTATGGGTAAGAAGTATTACAGAGATAACACAATTGTATAGAGAAGGACAAGAGGAAGAGACGTGGGGGGAAGGATTGAGGTATGTTTAGTGTTAGTGGTGTGGGTTAGGTTCGTAAATTAAGTTGGGTCATTTGGATAGGCTTGTTTGAAGAGGTAAGTTTTCAGCAGCTTTCGGAAGGGTAGATGTTCTTTGGTTGCTCGGATGTATCTTGGTATGGCGTTCCAGAGTTGACTGCCTATAACGGAGAAGTTGGATGCATAGTAGGTTTTCTATTTGAGACCTTTGCAATTGGGAAGGTGAAAATTGAGATATGTTTGAGAAGATTTGGACCCGTTCCTGGCTGGAAGGTCGATTAGATTGGTCATGTAACTTGGAGATTCTCCGTGGAGGATCTTGTGGATCAGTGTGTGGACTTTGAAGTTTATTTTCCAATAACCGAAGTGAGGCTTACTGGCCTGTAGTTTCCAGCTTCTTCCCTATCACCACTTTTGTGAAGAGGGCCCAAATCCGCTCTTCTCCAATCCCACGGAACCTCTCCCATCTCCAAGGATTTATTAAACAAATCTTTAAGAGGACCCGCCAGAACCTCTCTGAGCTCCTTCAATATCCTGGGGTGGATCCCATCTGGTCACATGGCTTTGTCCACCTTTAGATTTTCAAGTTGTTCATTTACACTCTGTTCTGTTAACGGTGCTATATCCACTCCATTCTCATATGTACTTTTGCCAGTCAATGGTGGTCCTTCTCCAGGATTTTCTTCAGTGAAAACACTACAAAAGTCGCATTTGCTGCACCAGGAATCACTACTCTGGTTTTGTAGAAGGAGCCCTTAGTGAATTTTACTATGTCTGCTCATTTTCATCTTTCACCTCTTAATGGGTGTCTGGCTGCGTGGTTGGGGGCGAAACGCCTGAATCGGAATCCATTGGAGTCCAGTGCAATGCGGCTTTCAGGCCAGTTTCCAGTCCCTGTATGATCACTTGTGTTACTGAGTCATGAGATTTCTTTGGTTTCATCTCTGAGAATTTTGGGCTTTACCTTTGATTCACATCTGTCCTTTGGAGTTCGTGCCCTCTATATCGAATTCCTGTTTTTGGGTCCTTAGAAATATTTGAGCGCTTTGGACTTTAGTTGAAGAATCAGCAGTGTTTACCCTGATTTTCAGCTTATTTGGTAGTCATTTTGACTACTACACAATTGCAAGAAAATAACAAGGCAGCCGACTTGAAAAAGCAAACATGAAAATGCAGGAGCAGACCAGATATACACTCTGTTATCTGTTTTATTGAAGCACTAAAATACATGGATATATGCAGGATGTAAAGAACAACTCGCAAAAAACTCCAGACCGCCCAAAACACAGATGCCAGGATAATATTCGGCAAAACACGATTCGAAAGTGCTAAACCCCTCCGCGAAAAGTTGCATTGGCTCCCAATCAAAGAACGGATCATCTTCAAAATCTGCATCTTTGTCCACAAAATTATCTACGGCGTAGTCCCAGGATACATGACAGACCTCATAGATCTACCAACCAGAAACAGAATCGGATCATCATGATCATACTTAAACTTACATTACCCAAATTGCAAAGAACTTAAATACAAAAAAACTTATGCATCTAGCTTCTCCTACGTAAGTGCACAACTATGGAATGGACTCCCAAAAGCTGTGAAAACAATCCATGAACGTCTAAAAACCAACCTCTTCAAAAAGGCTTACCCCACTGATCCAACAAAAATCCCCTACACTCAGTAACACAGCACAACCAATGATCGTACTGGACAATATACAATCTTCACTCCCTTCGACCTTCAAGGTGCCTGACAATACAACCTTGTATTTGTTATCAACTGACTGGCGAACGCCTTTACGGTATTATGTAAGCCACATTGAGCCTGCAAATAGTTGGGAAAATATGGGGTACAAATGTAATAAATAATTAAATAAAAAAAACATAAACATATCTGGATAAAATAGAGGAGTAGTCTAATGGTTAGTGCAGCGGACTGAGAACCGGTGGAACTGGGTTCAATTCCAACTGCAGCTCCCTGTGATTCTAGGCAAGTCACTTAACCCTCTGCTGCCCAAAGTGCAAAATAGATACTTGTATATAGTATATAAACCACTCTGAAAGTGTTGGTGTGTGAATTGCTTATATTTCAAAATACACTTAACCCTCCATTGCCCCAGCTACAAAATAAGTACCTGAATATACGTAAACCACTTTGAATGTAGTTGCAAAAACCTCAGAAAGGCGATATATCAAGTCCCATTTCCCTTCCCTTGAGATTCTACATAGAATGTTGCTATTCCACTAGCATCATTCCATGTAGAAGCCTGGACGTCAGACTCACAGAAACAGAAGCCTGCGCGGCCGTGTTGCTGATCTGCAAGGGCAGGCTTCTACATGGAATGTTGCTAGTGGAGGAGTAGCCTAGTGGTTAGTGCAGCAAACTCTGATTCTGTGGAAATGGGTTCAATTCCCACTGCAGCTCCTTGTGACTCTGGGCAAGTCACTTAAAACCTCCATTGCTCCTGGTACAAAATAAGTACCTGAATCTATGTAGACTGCTTTGAATGTAGTTGCAAAAAACCTCAGAAAGGTGGTATGTCAAGTCCCATTTCCCTTTCCTATGGGTGTCTCTAATGTTAGCGTGTACTGCCAAAAATGCTAGCGCAGCTTAGTAAACAGGGCCTTTGGCTTTGTATACAGGAGTCCTCTGGTCAGTTGACGGCCTATTTGTCTGTCAGGGCTTTATGTTCTCTCAAAACAAGTTTTCAGTTCTCCCTCCTGACAACAAGCAGCTGGACCACACTCACCATCCTGCATTTTTTAAAATTTGGCTCATGTCTTATGGAATCCTTTGCCCTTTTATCTCCGACAGGAGCCCAACCATAAGAGATTCACAGGCAGGACTGAAGGCCTCTTATTAATTCTTAGCATTCTCAGCGACAGAGGGCTTTGGATGAGAGAGTTTTGGTTAGGCACCGTACCTCCAGGCTGCTCAGTGTGGATAGAGACAGTTCTACTTTTCTGTCTTTTCAGTTCCATTAACACATTTTATTTTCCTTTTCCTGTACTGTTTTCTTTGGCTTTGGATAGAGCGGTATAGCAAATGTTTCCAACCAGCATAAAATAAACATACTGAATGAAAACTTTGGTTTCTTATTCTGAATAATTGTTCTATCAAGGTGAAACTCAATAGATCAGTGAAACAGAGTCCTCCTTTAATGCATTTTGAATTATAATTGTTAGTCAGCAGCATCTGAAAAATCTAGAAGGGTGTGAAGACTTTCGCAAGGCCATGTACCATACCCCCTCTTTTTAAAAGCCCCCTAAACCCTGGGCTGGCGTACACTGAAAGTCTTGAAACAGCAGCACCGAGGATAAGGTATGCAGCGTGCTGACTGTGCCGGCAGGCCTGTCTGAAGCGTTAATTAATTCGTTATCATGTCTAATTGCCTGTCTTCCTTTCTTAAAATCAGCAACATTGAACACTGATTTGCAAAGACAGCTGAGCACAGATCAAGAGCACCCAATTCAAGCATGCAGCATGACATGAAGCCTCTGTCCAGTCCCTGAATCCACAGGGGACACACTTTTCATATCTGCTTCCTTCTCCTTCATCCTCCAGGAGAAGCTCAGGAGGGTTTGTCCCAATAGCACCTGTGGATTTCTGCTTTCATTATTGCCATATAATGATTAGGGCTTCTGATTTTTAGTTAAAACCAGAAAATCTCAATAAAGCTCCCAATGGGAAAACTGGGTATCCGGTTATAATCCAACCCTTCCCCTCCCCCAATCACCCTCTGCTTCAGGCATGCAGTGATGTTATCCAGCAGCTACTGTTGCAGCTGTACTATGTCATCAGGATGGGCCAGTGCAACCAGATGACATCATCAGAGTGGGCTGCTGCTGCCGCCGGTGTCCCTGTCCAGTGACTGTCGTGTGTTTCCTCCTGCCGCTCTGTCTGCCGGCACTGTGGGAGGGTATAAAATGTGCGAACAGGCACTTTTTGTTCCTTACAAGGTGCTGGCGGAGGGTGAGGGAATTTGGAGTGCAAACGTTTTCTTTTTCTCCTGTTAGCTGTACTTTCCGTATTCTGTCAGTTATCTATTTTGTTTTACCTTGTTTATTTGCAATTTACACAAGTCTGGAAATGGCGCAGTTCTGCTAATACACCACTGATCCCTCTAAGCTGAGCAGGAGTCCTCCCCCTACAGTCCTACCAGCGAGGGGCGCTGTTTCACTATCAATTTTTCAATACTCAGGGCCAGGCAAGCTCTGCAGGACTCCAGGGAACCTGCCTGTCCCCTGCAACCGAAAACACAATATTGAAGAACCGCCCCCCCTCCCCCACTGGCAGCAAAGCTCCCACACAGCTTAGAGGGAACAGTGGGTAGCACATAAGCGTCCATGGGGCCCTTTTAATAAGCCACGATTAGGTTTTCTTCAACAAGTAAAAGGATTTTCAATGAAACGTCTGCTCAAAAGTGGAACTCTCTTTCTTTTAACATTAGAACTGATACAAATGATCTGAGGTTTCATAAAATGTTAAAGACCTGGTTATTTGTTAAATATCTAGGGTAACTATGTTTAATTATTGTTCATTGTAAATGGTTTGTTAAATTGTTCTTTTGTAAGCCGAAGCTGACGAGTCAAATGCACTAAACGTAACGAACAAGTTAACGACACTTTAACGAACAGTTTTCCTACCCTGGCATGCATTAAAGCCCAATTTCCAACGACGGTAGCAGCAAACGAAAACGGAATGCAGATGAGCAAATTGTGTAGAAACCCTATTGAAATGAGATGCACTAAAGTTTTCCGCTTGCCCTAATGCTGGAAAACTACCGGAAAGCTAACGAGAGGTCTGGACCTCTCATTATGGCTGCCCGGCTAAAACTTTAATAAAAATCGCAAAGGGGGCAAAAATGCTCGCCAGGAGCGTCCTTTATTGATGCCCGAGGTCGCCGCTGCTCCCTGCTCCCCCTGCATTAATCCAAATGTAAAAAAAAAAAAAAAGGATCGGGAGGAGGCAAAGGCGCTCGTCAGGAGCGTCCTTTATGGACGGCCTTGCCCCCCCTGCCCCGCCCGAGGTCGCCGCTGCTCCCCGCTTCCCCCTGCATCAAAAAATCAAAACTTTAAGCTGCCCCGGCCCCCCTCCTTTCCTCTCTTTCTCCCCAGCTCCGCCTCCCGCCATCCTCCGCCCCCGTGCCCCACCCCCGCCGCCCCCCTGAGGTCATCGCTGCCACTCTCCCCCCTCTACCGGGCCCCCCTCCGTCTTACCGGGCCCTCACAGTGCCTCTCATGTCTGTGTGAAGGCGCTGCACAGGAAAGAAGAACAGCTGATCGCCTCTTCGCTGAGTCTTCAGACGTCCTTCCTTTCCTCCTGGGCCCGCCCTCATCTGACGTAAGTAACCTGACCCCCTGACACAAGTTTGAGGGGCTGGAGATCCCTAACCCTCCTGGCATCCCCTCCCAGTGGGCCACGAGTCAATCCCCTCCCCACCCCACCCCTGGTGGTCTTAGCGGCCCTTCCCCACCCCCTACCTTCAGTGGAGGAGGGAGTTGGCCTCCCTCCTTTTCCATCGGTGCCGCCTTGAAAATGGCAGCACCCAGCCCTGCCCAGTGCATCCTGGGATGCGCTGGGGGGGGGCTTCACAACATTCATTTATGAGAGGGGATGGCAGCATCTCTAGTGCCCCTTGAACCTGTGTCAGGTGGGTGGGGGGACTGGAGGTCCGCCGGACCTCCACCCCTGTGTCGCTGTGGGGAGGGGGGTGTTGAGTCGGGGTTCCTGCTCCTGCAGTGGGTGCGAGCTGCTTCACTGGGGGGGAATGGGGGGGCCTGCTAGTATGCAAATGCATGCTGAACAGGGCTCACCATTCCTCCCCAATGGTTTGCAAACCCTAATGACAGCTCTAAGCTGGCGTACGGTTTGCCGCAGCCAGCGGGCCAATGTTTGGCACGCTGGCTGCTGATCATTTGGGGAGGAATAGGTTTAGCATGCATTTGCATGTTATTCGCGCTAAGAGCCCTGCTTTGCATGCATCTGTACGCTAGTTGTATTTAGAGCCCGCGAGCATTCTGTTTCACGCGCTCGGGGGCTCTGATCATGGGGCAGTAGCAAACGCAGGTGCTAGTATGGCGTTAACATCCTCTAGGGCCTGCATTTGCTTCTGATCATCGCCCCATGAGAGCTGAGATTAATGAACAGTGTAATAGAAAAAGCCAATGAAGCAGCAACCTCCACACACTGCAGTGTGAATAAAAACACTCCGTGGACAATGGATGTAAGTTTTGGAATAAGCAATGAAAGTGAACCAGATAACTTATTCAGCTAGCTTTGAACAGATACAGGGTGACTCAGGCTGACTGAATTTCAGCCCTAATCTATGTAGGAAAAGCAGGTGTTTTATTGCATAGTAGCTCATTTTGGAAGAGCAAATACCTGTTTAGCACCATATGACACCTTCCAAAGGGTGGAGAGAAATTATTACCATCTTTCAGGGCTGAGTAAGTTCAGATAAAGGGACGTGAAGTGGTCACACAGAGGTCAGCAACTGAGTTGGCGCTCCATTCTCAGGTACAGGCAGTCAATGCCAAGTTTGGAGACTTTTTGTGTAGTGTCTGTTTGCATTAGTAATTGAATGCTAATTTCTGGTTCTATGTGGGGCAGTGTCTGCACCATGGCATGAAATACTGCAGTGGTTACCAGTGTTCAGGTGATTATTGAACAGCACAGGAAAGGAGAGAGATACACAGAGATGGAAAGGTGCTTCAGCCTCCACTGCCACCTCTCATCATGATACTTTTATCTGGGTAACAGGACGTAGTCCTGTTCCGTCATTAATCACAGTCACAAAAGAGAGGGAATACAGTATACAAGAACAACCAAACAAAGCAAACACTGGGCCTTCAGGATTGAGAAAAATGTAGTTCTTTATTTCGATAGGCAGATTGTTCCGGTGCAGTCTTTCAGGTATCTAGGTGTGATTATAGACTCTGCTTTCTCTTTCAATGATCAGAAATCCAACGTTGTGAAAAAATCGTTTTATTACCTTCGACAATTATGCTCCATTAGGAATTCTATAAATCAAGAATCCCTACGTCCTCTATCATATGCTTACATAACAACACAATACGATTACTGTAACGTTATCTATACTAGCGCTATGAAACCTAATCTAAAACATTTACAAACTATTCAGAACGCAGCTGTCCCGAGCCTCAAAATATGATCTTACGCCGTCTTCACTGGATTCCGATAGACTTCAGAGTAAAATTTCAAGTTCTCATTCTGACACATAACACAACCCCATCTTACCTTGCAACCCTAACTATTCCATACACACCGACGCGAGCGCTCCGTTCACTCACAGACAATAGGCTACTTATACCCCCACCTTCAAGGGCTAGATTGGAATCAGCCTTTGCATCAGCATTCTTATTTTTCTCCCTAGCATGTTTGGAACTCTCTACCACAGTCGATTAGGTTAGAACAATCATACTCTCTTTTCCGTAAAGCTTTGAAAACTCGTTTTCACCAAACAGCCTTTGATATTTAACACTACATTTTAGCAGGGAGACCACACAGCTGCCTAGAGTGCTTTAGACTGTTGTAAGGAGATGTTAATATTAGGGTAATGATGTATGACTGTTATGGGAAAGAGTGCTTGTGTTACTATCTTCGGTATGGAAGTTGTGTTTGTTCTTTCCTATCTTTCAATAGAATTCCTAGTTTAAATTCATTTGTGTGATATTATACAATTTTTTGACTTGTCTAATAATAAATAAATAATAAAGTTTTGGACTTGTAAACCCTTCTGATTTGCTATGCAATAAGTAAATAGATAAACGATAAGCGGAGTGTGGGAAAGACTCATCATGGAATGACTTTACCTTGCTGTACTGTTGGAAACCCTTGGAAAGAAGAGGGAGAGACTTGAGGTTTCCCTGGCTCTGGTTTAAGGATCGGTCTATTGGCGGAAGCTAGGAGAAGGGGGAAAAAGGATATTAGGGATGGTGCTACATGGACAAGGGAGAGAGAGAAGGAGATACCGGGGAGAGAAGGGGGGGGGGGGTGAAGTTAGGTAGAGGCTGGATAGAGGGTGAGAGAAAGATACTGGCTAAGGGAAGTTGGGGGGAAGAGGTTTATGTTGTGATTACCCAATCCCCTAAGAACCCAATGTCCTTCTGTACAGTTTTCCTCATCTCACTGTATCTTCTACCTGATCAGGGCCCAAGAGAAGATGGCTGAAAAAGAGATCAAAGGTCCATTTATTTTAATGAATTTTTTTTCTTAAAAAGAAAACATGATCCTGCCAACTCCTATTGGCTTTAGGTGCTCTTTGCAAATGGTGGGGGGAGGAGGGATGTCAGAATGTTCCACCTAATGCTCCTGGTTTTTAGTGTACTGGGCGTGTGGTTCCCATTCAACTTCCCATACAGTACATCTCATGCGGAGGGCTCTGGGAAATGGGAAATATGGCCTTTAGAAATTACCTTTCCATAACACTTACATAAAGTACATTACTGAGGTTCATCTCAGGAATTCTGATAAGGTATTTTGTTCAATTATAAACCAGTTACTGCAGATCATGAATACTTAGAATGGACAGGGTGATAAAGAGAGACAGCAGCAATACACATTATGGAATATTGCTAACTTACCCCGTAAATATCTGTAGTCATGGATTTATTTCACCCATGAATAAACATGTGGAGGGAGGGGCATTTTCGATATGACATCTAAATCCGAATTGAGATGCTTTGCAGAAAACATCTCAACCCAATGTCTAGCTCACAGCCATACTCGAACCAGAAAAATGTCTAAATTTCTGGTTCGGTCATGGCTTTGAGCCAGACATTTTCAGGCTGAGTACATCTATCTGTAAGTACCATTTTCAGAGGGGGGGGGCAACCCCTCCCAGGAATAAACATAGAAACACAAGCCATAGCGATGTCTGTCTGCCAACATTCCTAGTGAACTGGCCACCTAGACATCCCAGCGGTGCAGAGGAGCACCTAGTGGTCCGTGAAGAGGACCCAGGAACAAATCCCACCTAATCCCTTTTATATTGTATGGTGAGCCCTCCAGGAACAGAGAAAGCCTACTGCACCTAAAGATCCACCACTACAATAGCCCTTGGGATTGTGGGTCACATATATTTAGGTATAGGAGGTCCTTCTATATTCTAGGAGGGCTCACATATTTGTTCTGAAATTAAAGAGTTAAAGTGGGAATTGAACCTGGGTCCCGTTGTTCACTGTCCACTGCACTGACCACTAGGCGACTCCATCCGCTTGCGTCAGGCTTTCTTAGGAATGGCCATAATATCTGGAGCAGTCATAGAGCCTGGTATCTACTGTCACTGTCACATCTTTGGGGGGTGGGAGCGGATCAGTCACCATGGGGGATTAAGGGGGATCATGCCTCCATCCCTTCAGTGGTCAGAGGGTCAGTTAGGGCATCTTGTTCTGAGTTAGTTGTGACTGAAACAGGTCTAGAAAAAGAAATACTTCTTTTCCACCCGGCACCTTTTTTCCTGTTCCATTATCGCAGAAGAACGTCCAGATGGTAAGCCAGCCCAAGTCCTGCCCAAAACATACCTCCAACATGTCCCCTTGCTGTGTGGATGAACTCAGTGGAAAAACATCCCAATTCTGCCTTTTTGAAAATCGTGATTTAGAGGTTTTGAGGAGAAAAACGTCTATCTGGCGCTTTCTGCTGTGCCAGAGTATACCTACTTATCAAGAGGATGGGATCAGGGCAAAACAAATGACATAAAGGTGGTGGTGGGGGGGGGGGGGGGTAGGGGAGGGATGACAGTGATATGGCCCTCTGGGCACTAAGGTTCATGGACCCCTAACCACCTATCAAAAATGATTAAATTAGATGGAAGCTAGGGGAGAGCAGTGGCGTACCCAAGGGTGGGCCTGGGTGGGTCCAGGCCCACCCACTTTGAGCTTAGGCCCACCCAGTAGCAGCACACCTACGATGTGACTGGCAGAGATCCCCGAGCCCTACCAGCTGAAAACTCCCAACAACTGTCCCTCCTGCATACCTTGTAAATAGCAGATCTTCACCTGCAGAGAGCAGAGACTGATACATACTGCTCACATCAGCACCAAAGTCTTCTCTGTGATGTATTCCCGCCTATGCAGAAACAGGAAGTTGCATCAGAGGGAAGGGTGTGGGGCCAACATGCAGTGTGTATTAGTTGCTGTTTGCTGCAGGTGAAAATCTGCTATTTAAAAGGTATGCGGGGGAGGGGGATGTTTGAGAGACCATATGGCATGCAGGCGAGAGAGGGAAAGACCAAATCACTTATGGAACAGGGCAGAGTACTTCTGCCCACCCATCTTGGGCCCAGGCCCACCCAAAATTGGGTGTCTGGCTATGCCCTTGGGGGAGAGTGGGTCCCCTAATGTTGTAGGCTCTTGGGCACTGCCCTATTGTCCCAATGGTCAATCCACCCCCTACTCAGAATGGTGTAACATAAATGGGCTGGCAGGTACATTCCTAAATGAAAACACAAAATAAAAGATGCAGTTCCCTACAAGATAGGAAATCAAAGAAACAGCAGGGACAACCAAATTAAGGAAGTAAAAGAAACCCAATCCTTAGATCAAAATATTCTTTTATTGAATCCAGCAGAATTTCCCTAGAACTCGATACAGGCCATGTTTTGCAATAATGTCTTCATCAGAAGTCCAAACTTCTAAAACATATCATAAGAACATAAGAATAGCCATACTGGGCCAGACTAATGGTCCATCTAGTCCAGTATCCTGCTTCCAACAGTGGCCAGTCCAGGACAGAAGTGCCTGGCAGAAACCCAAACAGTAGCAACATTCCATGCACCAATCCCAGGGCAAGCAGTGGCTTCCCCCATGTTCATCTCAATAACACACTATGGATATTTCCTCCAGGAACTTGTCCAAACCTTTTTTAAACCAAGATACACTAACCACTGTTGCCATATCCTCCGGCAATGAGTTCCAGAGCTTAACTATTCTTTGAGTGAAAAAATACTTCCTCCGATTTGTTTTAAAAGTATTTCAATGTCATTTCATTGAGTGCCCCCTGGTCTTTGTACTTTTTGAAAAAGTGAAAAATCAGTTCACTTCTACTCATTCTCCATCACTCAGGACTTTATAGACCTCAATCATATCCTCCCTCAGCTGTCTCTTTTTCAAGCTGAAGAGCCCTAACCTCTTTAGCCTTTCCTCATAAGAGAGGAGTTCCATCTCCTTTATGAGTTTGGTCGCTCTTCTTTGAACCTTTCATTCCGCTATATCTTTTTTGAGATACAGTGACCAAAACTGAACACAATACTCAAGGTGAGGTCGCACCATGGAACAATACAAAGGCATTACAATATTCTTCTTGGTCTTATTTACCATCCTTTTCCTAATAATTCCTAGAATCCTGTTTGCTTTTTGGGCAGAAGATTTCAGCATATTGTCTACAATGACACCTAGATCTTTTTCTTGAGTGCAGACCCACAAGGTGGACCCTAGCATCAGATAACCATGATTCGAGTTATTCTTCCCAATGTGCATCACTTTGCATTTGTCCACATTGAATTTCATCTTTCATTTGGATGGCCAGTCTTCCAGTTTCCTAAGTTCTTCCTGCAATTTATCACAGTCCACTTGCCCCATAATCGGTTATCTGTGAATTTTCAGAGCAAATTTGGCAGCCATATTTGACCGCATGAATACCAGCCCTATCTTTGGCCAGTTTAAACTTAATTGGCCAGTGCTGAATATCGGCTTGGCTAGTTAAAGTTTGAACCGGCCAAAAATAAACCAGATACTCAATGCCGGTCACCAGAAATGGTCCGGCATTGAATATCCGAGCTTGGCACCGACTGCGGGAGTTAACCGGGCTAACTCCCATGGTCTGAATACCAGGCCCTAGGTGCCTACTTTCCTTTAAGGAATCGGCATCCACATAGGGGCCCCTTTTGTAGAATTGCCCTCCACATACAAAAGCAAACGCGAGCGCTAGAGGCCATTAGTACCATACCTGCGTTTGCTGCCATCCGATGATCAGAGCCGGTGAGTGTGTGTAACAAGGAGCTCATCAGCTCTGAAAGCAATGAGCATGCAAATGCATGCTAAACAGGGCATTACCTATTCCTCCCCAATGCTCAGCGGGCAGCGCACCAAACAAGGGCGCTGCTCCTATGGCAAACCCTACACCAGCTTGGAGGAATGGGGAGACCCTGCCCAGCATGCATTTGCATGCTTACAGTTCCCCCCCCCCCCACCAACACAAAGGGGCTGGAGGTTCGGTGGTCCTCCAGATCCCCCAACACCACATGACACCCCCCAGCACAAAGGGGCTAGAGCTCCAGTCTCCCCTACCCCCCCAGAAGCTCCCCTAAGCTACACCGTCCTTCCCACCCTAGCCTGGTGGTCTAGTGCCCCCCCCCCCCAAATCTCCCCTTGTACCTGTAAGTAGGGAGTAAGCACTCCTTCCTCCTGCAAGCGGTGCCTCAAAATGGCTGCTGAAGTCCCACCCAGTGCATCCCAGTGCTTACTCCCTCATCCTGCTTCCAGGTATGAGGGGTTAGGGGGGCCAGGGGGGCACTAGACCACCTGGCTAGGGTGGGAGGGAGGGAGGGTACATATGGGGGCTTCTGTGTAGGAGAGTAGGGGGCACTGGAGGCCAACCGGACCTCCAGCCCCTTTGTGTTGGGGTTTGACAAGTCTGGACTTTTTTTTTTTTAATATCCCAGACCTGTCAAACAACTTTTGCAGGAGGATTGTGCCTTGGGTGCACGCGCACGCACAATCCTCCCTCAGAAGTACCCCATGATTGAAGCTCATAGCACACATACACTTGCATACTATTAGCTTTGATCATAGAGGTATTATTTCCTTGCGCTGTTCTGACACTAATTTTACAGCACTGTTCGGAACAGCGTGGGGAAATTGGTCATCGGCACATCAGTGCCTTATGGAACAGATGTACTTTTACCTATAAGGGGGTTGTACAGTTCTCAGACAGCCCATTGACATGGGTAAATAGCTTTTGAAAAGTGACCTCTGAAAGGACTTCCTAAACTCATTCTCATGTCAGCCATGTTTTCATTACTCACACAATTCAGCAAGAGCTACCCAAAAACCCAAAGACACAAACATGCACAGGATGTGTCTGTATGAGAAAATGGTTTAGAAAAGATACTGTAAAAAAGGTAACTCTATAAGCGGACACAAGGAGAGACGCCTTTGCAAAGAACATTCAGCAGCTGAAGTAGGATGCTGAAGACACAGAAAAAGGCGTCACGGCAGGGAAGGCCTTCATATGCAGAGATCAGCACAAGGGTTAATATACCATGGAGATATTGGGCCTCCAGGCCGCTATGCAGCAATTGTGGGGATTTTTATTAGTTTGACTTGGCTCTTCCACTCCTTTACACTGTCAAAGCTGAACAGGACAAGGGGCCATGAATGGCAGATAGACTCTGGGATGTGGGAAGAAACTGGCCTAGCCCCGGAGGTGGCCCAAGACAACAGATTCTAATTGGCAATAAATGGTAACTTGTATTTCTCTTGCGGGCTGTAATAACAGATTGGGACAAAAAGACGGGTCCCAGGCCCTTTGGCAGTTGAATGTTTTCCTTTCATTTCAAGTTACCTGATTAGGCTGTCAGCTTTTGCAATCAAAACCCAAAAGAATGGCAACCCTTAAATACAAGATTTACAGACCGTGGAAGAGCGGGGACAAAGGAGCTGAGAGATGGCTCTGCCCCCCCCCCCCCCCCTTCTCACAAGGGAGAGAAGAACAAGAGAGCAATAGAAATATGCAGTCTATCAGCTGTTAATAAAGAACTTTCATCTGATCCTTTGAAGGCAGTCAGAGAGCTGAATGACTCCAACTCTCTTCTATTATCCTGTCCTGATTCACAAGGAAGTAAGAGTGAAAGTGGTGGGCAGCACCAGGAAAAGCAGCATATGTGTGCTTTTATAATACAGATGGACACACTTATACAGCTCAATGCACCTCATTCCTGCCCTGCAGTGTCTCCTGCTATTACTATACAGACAGACAGCCAATTCACATCACTCCTGCACCACAATTACTTCTGCTATTGCTATAGAGACAGACAGACACACATATGCAGCTCAGTCAATGCACCTCACTCCTGCCCACAGTGTCTCTGCTGTTACAATACATACAGACAGACAACATGCATAGCTCTGCCCATCTGCTATTACAATACAGACAGACACAGCTCAGCAAATCCTGCCCCCTGCAAACACAATACAGAAAGATAGACACACTCACACAGAGCTCAGCCAATGCACCTCACTCCTGCCCACAGTGTCTCTGCTGTTACAATACGTACAGACAGACAACATGCATAGCTCTGCCCATCTGCTATTAGAATACAGACAGACACAGCTCAGCAAATCCTGCCCCCTGCAAACACAATACACAAAGATAGACACACTCACACAGAGCTCAGCCAATGCCCCACACTCCTGTCCTACAGTGCCCCCTACTATTAATATACAGACACAGACACACACACATATGCAACTCAGTCAATGCACCTCACTCCTGCCCTGAGTGTACCTACTATTACGCTATATAGACACATAGAGGCATATTTTCAAAGCACTTTGGGAGGCTAAGTTCCATATGTTTCTATGGAACTTTGCCAGTGTGACTTAATGCTGCCCTGCAGCACCCCTGCCATTCAAGTAATGAGCCCCCACCCCCATTTCCTCTAATGCATCTCACTCCTGCCTCTTAGCAGTCCTGGAGTGGAGGAATAGCCTAACGGATAAAGTCGGAAGCTGAGACCTAGAGGAACCAGCTCAAATCCCACTCCCCCTCCTTGTGATCCAGGGCAAATTACTTTGGGGTCCTTTTAGTGAGCTACAGTAAGAATTGGCCCTTAGCACACCCTTACGTGGGTTTTTGTCCTGTGTTAAGGCCATTTTTACAGTGAACAATTTTTTTATTTTTTTTCTATTAATGACCGTGCGTTAATGTTTGATGAAGTTTGTTTGTTGGACTCTTCCTGAAGCAGCAAGTTCCGGCGAAACAAGGCGCTCTTGTTGAGGAGCTGAAGGGCAGTAGTTGGTTTGAGCAGCGCAGTGTCATACATGGATTATTGATTGTGAATTGTGGAGTGGAGCAACGGGACTTTCCTTTTAATTACTTTTTCTGAGGGAATCATGGACGTTTGGATGTAGACTGTTTGCTGTGCTGATTTTTTTTTTCAGATTTAGGGACCCTTTTACTAAGGAGCGTTGGCATCTACACGTGTACAACGTGCATCAAATTGGAACTAGCGCCCAGCTACTGTGTGCCCTAGGGGGTAATTGCATTTTTGATACTCATCCAAAACATGCACTAGAAAATGTTTTCTATTTTCTACCGTGTGGCACTTACCCAGCGGTAATAGGCAGTTTACGCGCGTGGGCTGCTTAACGCCTGGTTAGCGCATGAGATGTTACCGCTAAGTCAAAGGGTGGTGCTAAGATCTAGGGCCAAAAATGACCGCGCGCTGGTTTTAATTTTGCCGCACGTCCGTTTTCGGCCACAAAAGACCTTTTTTGCAGGCGCGCAGAAAAATGGACCTGCGCACGTCTAAAACACAGTGTTGACACAGTGAGGGACCCTTTTCCTAAGGTGCCTGGAAAAATGGCCCACGCTGGTGTAGGTGCGTGTTTATTGCCGGTTTTCTGCGTTTTTGAACACGATCATGAGTTGATATATTTTTCACACTTGCATTCACTCATGGTTTCTAATTATATTGGTAAGACTTTGGGTTGGATTTTTTGGAACTGATCCTTTTTCTGCAGTGTTTGGAGGTGTTTTTTTCACATTGTTTTTTTTTCCCCACCATTATTAATAGCAGAAACCAATGATAATAACTTGCTCCATTATCAGTTGAGTGAGTATCACTGTGTAATGTCAATATTCTAATTGAATTTCCTCACTGCGAGACTTTGAGGGCTCGTTTTTGATATATACATTTTTATTATGGAGTCCTTTTACTAAGGTATGCTGAAAAATGGTCTGCGCTGGTGTAGACGTGTGTATTGGATGCGCACAGGTGCGTTTTTTCAGCGCACCTGCAAAAAAGGTCTCTTTTTTTGGCCGAAAATGGACAAGCAGCAAAATAAAAATTGGCATGCATCCATTTTGGGCCTGAGACCTTACCGCCACCCATTGACCTACCAGTAAGGTCTTACTCATTAACCGGGTGGTAATGGTCTACGCGCGTACAATGCCGATTACTGCCTGGTTAGCACCATGCACCGGAAAATTTCCAGAGTGCTTAGTGGACGTCAGGGGTGTAGCTACGTGGGGCCATGGGGGCCTTGGCCCTGGACCCCCCTACTGATGACCTTCTCGACCCCCTCCTGCCGCCAACCTGCCGTCGCCTACCTTTGCTGGCGGGGGACCCCAACCCCTGCCAGCCAAGGTCCTCTTCTTCCTTCGTTCTGTTTCTGAGTCTGACGTCCTGCACGTACAATGTACTCACAGAAACAGAACGAAGCCTTGCGCCGGAAGAAGAGGACCTCGCTGGCTGATCTGCAAGGCTTCGTTCTGTTTCTGTGAGTACATTGTACGTGCAGGACGTCAGACTCAGAAACAGAATGATGGAAGAAGAGGACCTCGGCTGGTGGAGGTTGGGGTCCCCACCAGCAAAGGTAGGTGACGGCGGGGGAGGGTTGGCGGCGGGAGGGGGGTCGAGAGGGTTGGCGGCAGGGGGGTCAAAGTTGTTGTTGTTGGTGGTGGCGGCAGTGGGGGGTGTCAGCAATGGCAGGGGGGGTGTCGGCGGCACCGGGGGGGGGACTAAAGTGCCCCCTCACCTTGGGCTCTGGACCCTCCTCCCGCCGAAGTCTGACTACGCCCCTGGTGGACGTGCGTAAAAAATGAAATTACCGCCCAGGCCACATGGTAGCCAGGTGGTAGTTCAGAATTGACGCATATAGGATGCACCTAGGTGCCTATCCAGCTTATAATCGAAAGACAAAAACGCCTATATTGCGACCTAAATCGGGAGATAGACGTTTATCTCCCAAAAACGAATAACGCGGTATAATCGAAAGCCGAACTTGGACGTTTTCAACTGCACTCCATTGCGGAAGCGTACAAAGTTGACGGGGGCGTGTCGGAGGCGTGGTGAAGGCGGGACTGGGGCATGGTTATCACCCGAACAGAGATGGGCGCCTTTCGCCGATAATGGAAAAAAAGTATGCGTTTGTAGCTAGAATTTAGGGCACTTTTCCTGGACCCTGTTTTTTCACGAATAAGGCCCCAAAAAGTGCCCTAAATGACCAGATTACCACCAGAGGGAATCGGGGATGACCTCCCCTGACTCCCCCAGTGGTCACTAACCCCCTCCCACCACAAAACATGATGTTTCACAACTTTTTATTTTCACCCTCAAATGTCATACCCACCTCCCTGGCAGCAGTATGCAGGTCCCTGGAGCAGTTGTTAGGGGGTGCAGTGGACTTCAGGCAGGTGGACCCAGGCCCATCCCCCCCTACCTGTTACAATTGTGCTGCTTAATGCTTAGTCGTCCAACCCCCCCCCCAAACCCACTGTACCCACATGTAGGTGACCCCCTTCACCCCTTAGGGCTATAGTAATGGTGTAGACTTGTGGGCAGTGGGTTTTGAGGGGGATTTGGGGGGCTCAACACACAAGGGAAGGGTGCTATGCACCTGGGAGCTCTTTACCTTTTTTTTTTGTTTTTGTAAAAGTGCCCCCTAGGGTGCCTGGTTGGTGTCCTGGCATGTGAGGGGGACCAGTGCACTACGACTCCTGGCCCCTCCCACGAACAAATGCCTTGGATTTATTCGTTTTTGAGCTGGGCGCTTTCATTTTCCATTATCACTGAAAAACAAAAATGCCCAGCTCACAAATTGTCGAATAAAAAATGGACGTCTATTTTTTTTCGAAAATACGGTTCGGTCTGCCCCTTCACGGACCCGTTCTCAGAGATAAACGCCCATGGAGATAGACGTTTTCATTCGATTATGCCCCTCCACGCGGCTTTGTAAAAGGGCCCCTATGATTAGCGCAGGAATGCCCACCCTCTGCCCCGACATGCCACCTCAAAAAATACAAAACATTAATAATCATGTAGTTAGCATGCGCACATGGCGACAATAATGCAGAATGCTTTAGTGTGTCCCACGTTATGTCATTCTTGCTGCGTTTGGCATGGGTTATCACCTAACGGAGATTAGTAAAAAAGCCCTTTAATTCTCTGTTACCTCAAATATAAGCTTAGATTGTACATAAGCATTGCCATACTGGAACAGACCAAGGATTCATCAAACCTCATATCTTTTGGCAGAATCCCAAAAGAGTAAACAGATTCCATGCTCCTTATCCCAGGGATGAGCGGTGGATTTTCTCCAAGTCCACCTTAATAATGGATTATGGATTTTTCTCCCAGGAACTTTTCCCAAATCTTTTTTTTTTTAACCCTGCTATGGTAACTGCTTTTACCACATTCTCTGGCAATGAATTCCAGAGCTCAATTAATTATATTTTCTCTGATCTGTTTTAAATGTACTGCTTAGTAGCTTCATTACATGCCCCCTAGTCTTTGTACTTTCGGAAAGAGGAAATAAGCGATTCATGTCTACCCATTCAACTCTATTCTTTATTTTACAGACCTTTATCATATCTTTCCTTAGCTGTCTCTTTTCTACCCTGAAGAGCCCTAACATCTGCAACCTTTTTTCAAAGGGGAATCATTCCATCCTCTTAATCACTTTGGTTCTCCTTCTCTGTACCTTTTCTAATTCATGTATATCTTTTTGAGATGTGATGACCAGGATTGTACACATTGGAGGTATTATAGAGAAATTACTATATTCTGTATTTTATTTTCTATTCCTTTCCTAACAATTCCTTATATTCTACTTTTTTTTTCTTGCCCACCACTGTACCCCGAGGAGAGGATTTCAATATATCATCAATGACACAAAGAACCCTTTCTTGGGTGCTGACTCCTAACATGGAACCTTATATCAAAGAACATAAGTTTTGCCAAAGGTCCATCAAGCCCAGCATCCTGTTTCCAACAGTGGTCAATCCAGGTCACAGGTATCTGACAGAAACTCAAATAGTAGCAACATTCCATGTAGAACCCCAAAGAATAGCAAGATTCTAGAATTCTAATGAATAACAAGATTCCATACAGAATTTATTTTATTTATTTATTTGTAGCATTTGTATCCCACATTTTCCCACCAATTTGCAGGCTCAATGTGGCTTACATTTGCCGTAATGGCGGTTGCCATTTCCGGGTAACAGGATTACAAATGGTATTGCGTTAAGGTGCATACATACATGGTAACATACATGGACCATAATATATATGGAACAGATCATGGTATATATATATATATATATATATATATATATATATAATATACCATGTGCATACATACATAGTAAAGCAGAATAAATTGGATTGTAACATACATTAGGTCATTGACTATAGAGAGACCCTATTCGACATAAGGTTTAAAGTAGTAATGCTTGATCATTAATAGTAAAGTGTTTAAGCAGTCATGCAATAAAAGTTCGGTTTTGTATAGATCGTGTATAATGTTATTATTTAGTATTTAAGATGGGTGTTTATGGTATGCCTTCTTGAAAAGATCTGTTTTCAGTAGCCTTCGGAAGATGGTTAGGTCTTGCGTTGTTTTTATGGCCTTTGGTAGTGCGTTCCATAGCTGCGTGCAGATGTATGAGAAGCTGGTCGCGTATATGGATTTATATTTTAGCCCTTTACAGTTTGGATAGTGGAGATTGAGGAATGTGCGTGCTGATCTTTTTGCGTTCCTAATAGGCAAGTCTATAAGGTCTGACATGTAGGTCGGGGCTTCCCCGTAGATGATTTTGTGGACCAGGGTGCAAACTTTGAACGCAATTTGTTCTTTTAGTGGGGGCCAGTGTAGTTTTTCTCTTAGGGGTTTGGCGCTTTCGTATTTCGCTTTCCCAAATATGAGTCTGGCTGCTGTGTTTTGAGCGGTTTGAAGCTTCTTAATGATTTGTTCTTTACATCCGGCATAAATGGCATTGCAGTAGTCTAGAGACTTAGCACCATTGATTGAACTAGGCTGCGGAATACTTCCCTTGGGAAGAAAGGTTTGATTCTTTTAAGTTTCCAAATTGAGTAGAACATTTTCTTTGCTGTATTTTTCGCATGATCTTCAAGTGTGAGATTTCGGTCAATTGTGACTCCCAGAATTTTCAGGCTATTTGAGACCGGAAGTGTGTAGTCTGGGGTGTTTATGATATTGTGTTTGTGTTGTATTGTGAGGACAGGATGAGACATTGTGTTTTTTCTGCATTTAGCTTTAGTTGAAATGCGTCCGCCCACGAGTTCATTATTTGGAGGCTGTGTGTGATTTCATTTGTTATTTCGGTTATGTCTTCTTTGAACGGGATGCATATCGTGACATCGTCAGCGTAGATGTACGGGTTGAGTCCTTGGTTGGATAGCGATTTGGCTAAAGGTGTCATCATTAAGTTAAAAAGGGTTGGGGAGAGCGGTGATCCTTGTGGTACTCCACAGTCAGGCTTCCATGGTGTTGACGTTTTTGAGTTTGAAATCACTTGATAAGATCTTGCTGTTAAGAAACCTTTAAACCATCTTAGTACGTTTCCTCCAATCCCGAAGTAGTCTAGGAGATTCGGGAGTATTTGGTGGCTGACCATGTCGAACGCGCTGGACGTATCGAATTGTAGGAGTAGCACATTGTTTCCAGTTGCAATTAGTTGTTTAAACTTGGGTATGAGAGTGGTTAGCACTGTTTCAGTACTATGTGTCGCGTCTCTCGCGCTTGACGCGCTCTCGAGGACCTTGGCATACCTTCAGGCTTCTTCCCCGGGAGCGCGGGGTTTGTGAGTCCATAGGCCACTACCGTGGAGCGGCAGTGGCAGGCAAAATCACCTTCCAGGTAGAGAGGAAACAAGACTGGACCGGAACTTCGGACTGGAGTGCTACACCGGAACACTCGGAACTGGAACGCACCGGACGGTTGCGCACTGGAGTGGGGCCCGCTGGACTGGACACACTGGAGTGGCCCCACTGGACTGGAACATACAGGAGTGAAACCCGCTGGACTGGAACACACTGGAGCGGAACCCGCGGAACTGGAACACCCTGGACCTAGGCTTCACCTACACTTGACTGCCTTTCCCCGAGGGTTGAGCCCTAAGGTTCTGGCAGCCGGTAGGACTTACAGGAACAGCAGGAATGAAGATCCAGGAGTGCCCCCTGGCACCTAGGCGAAGGCAAGGCAGACAAGCAGGGACTGTCCGGGTTCTGGCAGTCGGCAGGATTCAACACAATGACTAGTAAACTGTACCCAGGCTAATAGGAACGCTATACCCAGGCAAACCAGTCATACACAAGAACCTACACAGAGCAAACTCAGGAGACTTGGAAGGCTATACACCAGCTAACAACTAAGCTGTGCCCAAGCTAACAAGTCATGCACTGGAAACAAATGCAGAACACTAGCAAAGCTTTACACAGGCTACAAGCCACACGGTGCCTAAGCTGGCTAGTCAAGTAATAGGAACAAACCCAGAGGACTAGCAAAGCTATACACAGGCTACAAGCCAGACGGTGCCTAAGCTGGCTAGTCTACACCAGGAACAATCACAGTCTTGGGATAGTGGCTAGCAAGGGCGGCTAGTCTAACACTAGGAACAAACACAGAGAACTAGCAGAGCTATGCACAGGCTACAAGCCAGACGGTGCCTAAGCTGGCTAGTCTACACTAGGAACAATCACAGTCTTGGGATAGTGGCTAGCAAGGGCGGCTAGTCTAACACTAGGAACAAACACAGTCTTGGAATAGTGGCTAGCAAGGGCGGCTAGTCTAACACTAGGAACAAACACAGTCTTGGGAAAGTGGCTAGCAAGGGCGGCTAGTCTAACACTAGGAACAAACACAGTCTTGGGATAGTGGCTAGCAAGGGCGGCTAGTCTAACACTAGGAACAAACACAGTCTTGGGAAGAGGCTAGCAAGGGCGGCTAGTCTAACACTAGGAACAAGCACAGAGAACTAGCAAAGCTATGCACAGGCTACAAGCCAGACGGTGCCTAAGCTAACTAGTCATGCACTGGAAACAAACACAGAGAACTAGCAGAGCTATGAACAGGCTACAAGCCAGACGGTGCCTAAGCTGGCTGATCTACACTAGGAACAAACACAGAGCACTAGCAAAGCTAGGCACAGGCTACAAGCCAGACGGTGCTTAAGCTAACTAGTCATGCACTGGAAACAAACACAGAGAACTAGCAGAGCTAAGCACAGGCTACAAGCCAGACGGTGCCTAAGCTAACTAGTCATGCACTGGAAACAAACACAGAGCACTAGCAAAGCTATACACAGGCTACAAGCCAGACGGTGCCTAAGCTAGCTAGTCATGCACTGGAAACAAACACAGAGAACTAGCAGAGCTAAGCACAGGCTACAAGCCAGACGGTGCCTACGCTAGCTAGTCTAAACAAACATAGAAACTCACACAGAGCAAACACTGAAACTGTGTACAGAGCACTCTATACACCAGGACCTTTAGATGAGATGCAAAGGCCAGGACTGTAGTCTCCAAGTGATTACTAAAGCCCTTCAACACCAGAGCCACAGCTGCAGCAATCACCTTGCAACCAAACAGAGGCTTGACACACAGAGAAGTCAGCCCAGCGGGAGCCATCTTGGATACTGGCAAAGAGGAGGAGGCGGCAGCCATCTTGGAAGAGGCATAGCCCACACAGGTGAGGTTCAGTAGGGCAATCAGCACACAGAGCCAGAGAGAACCTAAGACAGACACAGACACAGAGACAAGCAGAAGCCAGCACAGACACTGACTCCCAGAAACAGGGTAAGTCTGAGGGTTGTCACGGCCACGGACGGGACACTATGGTTGGATCGAAATCCTGACTGTGATTGATGTAGTATTGAGAATTTGTTTAGGTAATTGGTGAGTTGTTTGGTTACCATACTTTCCATTAGTTTTACTATCAGGGGGATGGATGCTACTGGTCGATAGTTGGTTGTGTCATTTAATTTTTTCTTTAAGTCTTTGGGTATGGGTGTAAGTAATATATTTCCTTTGTCCTTGGGGAAAAGTCCATGTTGTAGAATATAGTTCAGGTGTGACGTAAGGTCTGTTATGAAGCATTTGGGGGCGAACCTTATTAGGTTACTTGGGCAAATATCCAGATTGGACTGGGTTTTGGAGAATTTGTTGAGTGCTTGAATGATGGTTTCTTCGGTTAGTAAATCGAAGTCATTCCAGGTTCGGTCTGCTGGGTATTCAGTGGGAGTAGGGTCCAGGCAATCCATAAATTTATTTATTTATTTATTTATTAATATATTTCAACATTTCACTACAGACTGTGAGTATGCAATCGGCATTACAATCAGGAGCAATCCATAAATTTTTCATGATCAGTGGAATTGAGTGGTAATGTGGTTCCAAGTTTTATAATTTTCTCATTGAAGTGTAGCAACATTCCATGTAGAAAGCCAAAGAGTAGCAAGATTCCATTCAGAATCCCAAGTACGTAAGTACACAAGTGTTGCCATACTGGGACAGACTGATGGTCCATAAAGCCCAGTATCCTGTTTCCAACAGTGGCCAATCCAGGTCACAAGTACCTGGCAAGGTCCCAAAACTGTAAAATACATTTTCTGCTGCTTATCCCAGAAATAAGCAGTGGATTTCCCCAAGTCCATCTTAATGATGGCTTATGGACTTTTCTTTTAGATAATTATTCAAACCTTTTTAAACCCTGCTAAGCTATCATTTGGAATACTCTCCCCGAAGTGTTCACATTCAGAGGGATAGTTATCAAACAGAATTAGAAACTAGCCCATGTTGTTGTTCCTTAATACATGTTAAAGGGCTATAATCCTGGTTTTGGTGCCCTAACGCTGTTTTTTCAAGGTCAATGTGGTGAGCACAGTATATACATTGTAATGAGATGCAAAATATACACACTCATGTAAAGCAGCCCATTATAATACAGCTTCCAGTGAATATCTAGTGCATACTACAAACTGCATTTTATCAGGAAAAATAAACCCATCAGAAAGCTGGGGCTATTAATCTCTTCTGGGAGCATCGGCAAAGCCATTATACAGAAACATGACCCCTAGTGGTAATACTGAAAGACTACTGCTAGGGCACATTAGCGCCATTGTGAACCTAGCACCAGTGAGGGCAGGGTCAGTTGGAGGGTTCTTTTACTAAGATGTGCTGAAAAATGGGCTGTGCTAGTGTAGGCGTGTGTTTTGAGCGCGCATAGATCTATCTTTTGGCGCATCTGTAAAAAAGGCCTTTTTAAAATTTTTGATGAAAATGGACGTGCAGCAAAATAAAAATTGGCACACATCCATTTTGGGTCTGAGACCTTGACTTAGCGGTAAGGTCTCTCATGTTAACTGTGCAGTAATCGCCTATGCGCGTCAAGTCGGAGTTACCGCCCGATTTTCGCCGTGCGCCAGAAAATAAAATATATTTTCTGGCCCGTGTCAAAAATGAAATTACCACACAGGTCACGCGGTAGCTGGGCGGTAACTCCAAAATGACACACAGAACCGGAGCGTCATGTACCTATTTGAACCTCCACTATTCAAACTGCATCGGACTCACACACAAATCAACATATGCATCGAATTTTTCTTACTTAAGTACACACATGTGGAATGCACTACCAAAGAGTGTGAAAACGATCCATGACCATCTAAACTTCAGGCGATCATTAAAGACCTATCTGTTTTGCAAGGCCTACCTTACTGGCCCTACTTCATCCTCAGGAACTTAGGCAAGATCGGGATGCGGGGATAGTGCTGGGCAGACTTATACAGTCTGTGCCAGAGCCGTTGGTTGGGAGGAGGGGCTGGGGTTGGGAGGCGGGGATAGTGCTGGGCAGACTTATACGGTCTGTGCCCTGAAGAGCACAGGTACAAATCAAAGTAGGGTATACACAAAAAGCAGCAAATATGAGTTATCTTGTTGGGCAGACTGGATGGACCGTGCAGGTCTTTTTCTGCCGTCATCTACTATGTTACTATCCAGCTTATAATTGAAAAAGAAAAACGCCTATATTGCGACCCAAATCGGGAGATAGACGTTTATCTCATAAAAACGAATAAAGCGGTATAATCGAAAGCCGAATTTGGATGTTTTCAACTGCAGTCCGTTGTGGATGCGGACAAAGTTGATGGGGGCGTGTTGAAGGCATGGTGAAGGCGGAACTGGGGCGTGGTTATCGGGCGATCAGAGATGGGCGCCTTTCGCCGATAATGGAAGAAAAATATGCGTTTTTAGCGAGAATTTAGGGCACTTTTCCTGGACCCTGTTTTTCCACGAATAAGGCCCCAAAAAGTGCCCTAAATGACCAGATGACCACTGGAGGGGATGACCTCCCCTGACTCCCCCAGTGATCACAAACCCCCTCCCACCACAAAATATGCTGTTTCACAACTTTTTATTTTCACCCTCAAATGTCATACCCACCTCCCTGGCAGCAGTATGCAGGTCCCTGGAGCAGTTGTTAGGGGGTGCAGTGGACTTCAGGCAGGTGGACCCAGGCCCATCCCCCCCTACCTGTTACATTGTGCTGCTTAATGCTTAGTCGTCCAACCCCCCCCAAACCCACTGTACCCACATGTAGGTGACCCCCTTCACCCCTTGGGGCTATAGTAATGGTGTAGACTTGTGGGCAGTGGGTTTTGAGGGGGATTTGGGGGGCTCAACACACAAGGGAAGGGTGCTATGCACCTGGGAGCTCTTTTACCTTTTTTTTTGTTTTTGTAAAAGTGCCCCCTAGGGTACCCGGTTGGTGTCCTGGCATGTGAGGGGGACCAGTGCACTACGACTCCTGGCCCCTCCCACGAACAAATGCCTTGGATTTATTCGTTTTTGAGCTGGACGCTTTCATTTTCCATTATCACTGAAAAACAAAAACGCCCAGCTCACAAATTGTCGAATAATACATGGACGTCTATTTTTTCGAAAATACGGTTCGGTCCGCCCCTTCACGGACCCGTTCTCGGAGATAAACGCCCATGGAGATAGACGTTTTCGTTCGATTATGCCCCTCTATGTTACTTAAATGCCTCAACTCTGCAATGCATCAATACCTTACAACGCATTGGACATTATATATTCCTTTATTTCCTTGTCCCTTTTTGTACCTGTTTACTCTAACCTTACCTAACCCTTATTTTAAATTGTATTTGTTTAACATCTACCGGACTTGGCGATCGCCTTTACGGTACAATGTAAGCCACATTGAGCCTGCTGATGGGTGGGAAAATGTGGGATACAAATGTTACAAATAAATAAACAAATAATAAAAAGGCCGATAGGGTTGACTCCTGCCCAGCCCACTAGGGATCCGGGATTTTCAAAGGTAAGCTCACAGGACCTTTGGGAGGGTGGGCTGGGTGTGCCCCAAAGACTGGGATGAAAATCCCCTGCCCTAAAATAGAAACTCACTGCCAATTCTACTCCTGAGTTGCAGTATCTCCTGCAGTTCCCCTCACCTACAGCTCTGTCCTTATGTACCTCACTCCTGCCTTGCAGTGTCCCCCTGCTGTTCTAGTACTGAGCCACCCACACACAGAGCCAGGGTTACCAGGATTTATTTATTGCACTTTCTTCTTTTAAATGCTCTGTACAAACGTAAGAATTACAAGAATAGTGTTCTGGCTCGGGCGACTGCATTTCTGTTGGCTCCGTAAAAGTTATCACAACCCTCCAAAGTATTTTAAAAATAAACAGACTTTAGTTGTTATATTTGGTGGAGACATGGGAAACTTTGAAGAAAACTTCTGAAGTCACAGAATATTTCAAGGGCAACTTTTTAAATGAGTGTTGATTCAATGTGGGAGGGATTACCTCTGACACCAAACCATTTTCAGGTATGTTAGTGAACGGAGCTATATGTAGAGAGATGTGGTATATATCATTCAGTGTAAAAAATGTAACGAAGGATGCTATATTGGAGAAACAGGCCAGATGCTTAAGACAAGATTCAATTTACACAGACATCACATGAACAATACTGGTGCCAGTAGGGTTCCCACCCCTGTTGGTCAACATTTTACAGGACCAGGACACTGTACCAGTGACTTCACAGTGAGAATCCTGAAAGGTAACTTTAAAACCATACAAGAACGTAAGACCTTTGAAGTCAGAATGATTGAATATTTTAACACCCAACAGAAAGGACTTAACAAGGATCTGGGGTTCCTAACCCATTATAAACCATAAAGCTGTATGTCTCTGTTGATCACCCTCCCCTCACCTATCCACACCCACCCTGTTAGAATATCAATGATATGCTTTGATGTCCCCATGCATACCTCCGACCCACCCCCATCCTCCCACCCTGTCAGACTGTCATAATAATGCTTGAATGTTTTCACTTATATAAACTGTCAGCTAGCACATTTGCTTATTTCCGATCTGAGGAAGAAGGGCAACCTTCGAAAGCTAATCAAGAAATGTATTAAGTTATGTCCAATAAAAAAGGTATCATTTTCTTTTCCATGTTTGATTTTGTTTGATTTCTATTGATAACCTTTAAGAGTGACTAATACGGCTACCACACTCCTCTACTACAGAGAAACAAAAAGCTATACAAACTTTTCTGTTCAGTATTTGCTGAAGAAGTGTTTAGGGAAGGACCACTGATCACTGGCAAGAGGACATATGGGGGGGGGGGGGGGGAATAAGATAGATATAATATAATTTGTATAGAACCAGGGCTTTTTTTGTGGGGGTACTTGAGGGTACTGAGTACCGGCACCTTTTCCATTGTCTGCTAAAATTGACCCATGGACCCCAAGTTTTAATGAAAGAGCTCAGGCTCTACATACCAATTCTGCCTTGTCATAGGTTCTGTGACTGGTTGCGGGGGGGCCTGGCTATTGTGGGGTGGATCCCTCAGTGATCACCCCACCCCTGAAGGGTGGACTGGCATTTGAGTACCGGCACCTTTTTTGCTAGAAATGTTGCACTGCATAGAACAGAATTTGCATGAAACTGGCAAAACTCAAAAGTTAGACAAAGCCCCAGGGCCAGATGGGATACATCGTAACACAAGAAGAACCAAGGTTCATCAAGCCCAGCATCCCGTCACAAGAAGCCAGTCAGAGTTACAAGTATCTGGCAGATCCCGAAAAGCTGATCAAAATTTCTTATGGCTCTTGCAAACTGGATAAGCAACGGATTTCCCAAGCCATTCTGGTGAATTTTGTATAGACTTTTCCTCCAGGATCTTGTCCCATCTCCTTTATTATTCTCGTCTCCCTTCTCTGAACCTTTTCTAGTTCTGCTGTATAATTTTTGGGACAGGGGAGCAGAACACAGGCAGCTCCTTGTGACTCTGGGCAACTCACTTAACATTCCATTGCCCCATGTAAGCCGCATTGAGCCTGCCATGAGTGGGAAAGCGCAGGGTACAAATGTAACCAAAATAAAATAGATACTATTGGAGATTCTACAAGGAATGTTGCTATTTCACTAGCAACATTCCATGTAGAAGGCTGTGCAGGCTTTTGTTTCTGTGAGTCTGACCTGACGTCCTGCACGCACGTGCAGGACGTCAGACTCAAAGAAGCAGAAGCCTGTGTGGCCACATTGGTGATCTGCAAGGGCCGACTTCTACATGGAAGATATTTTAAAGATATTTTTTGAGGGTGGAAGGGGGTTAGTGACCATTGGGGGAGTAAGGGGAGGTCATCCCCAATTCTCTCTGATGGTCATCTGGTCAGTTCAGGCACCTTTTTGTGCCTTGGTTGTAAGAAAAACAGGACCAGGTAAAGTCATCCAAGTGCTCGTCAGGGACACCCTTTTTTTTTTCATTATGGGTCGAGGACGTCCATGTGTTAGGCACGCCCCAGTCCCGCCTTCGCTCTGCCTCCGACACGCCCCCGTGAACTTTAGCCGTCCCTGCGACGGAAAGCAGTTGGGGACGTCCAAAATCAGCTTTCGATTATACCAATTTGGATGACCCTGTGAGAAGGACGCCCATCTTCCGATTTGTGTCGAAAGATGAGCGTCCTTCTCTTTCGAAAATAAGCCTGAAAGTGACCTGCCCATTTTTCAAGATGGCAGCACCAGAGGCTGGAGTGTGTGGGCCTCACTCCTGTCCCTTAGGGTATGATGGGGATGGGAGGGGGGCTTTGGGGTGCCAAGGGAGGGGTCAGGTGGGTGTTACTAGATACCAGGGATTATTTTGTTGAAGGTGCGGGGGAATGCAGCTAGACTGCAGGGGAATGGGTTTTTCATTTTTTAGTTGGGGGGTTGGAGGTACCTGGAGAAGGAGTCAGGTGGGGGCCATTAGACATCAAGGAATTTTTTTTATTGTTTTTAGTTCAGAAAAGGTCATATCAGTTTGTGTTGGGGAGGGGTGGAGAGGAAGGCCTGGGGCCGATGAAGTAAGATATTCTAGGCTGTATCCCATCCGGCCCCATGGCTTTTCCACTTTCAGTTTTTCAAGTTTTACATAAATGTTTTACTGTGTGAATGGTACGACGTCTACTCTATTCCCATATATCCCTCTTGCAGCCAGCCGTGCCCTTCTGCAGGATTTTCCTCAGTGAACATGGAACAGAAATATTTGTTTAGCACGTCTGCTTTCTCCTCGTCCTTCTCCACATAGCGGGAGTCGGCAGCTTTCTGGATTACAATTCCGTTTCTAGTGCTGGATGCCCCCTCTTTTGTTATATAGAGATATTGGGAATCTGAAGCCACAAGTGTCCTTGAATTTAAAGCCAATAGAGAATCCACAAAGCGTGGAGAACTCAAAGAAGACCCACGGATACTTTGTAAAACAAACAGAAAAGTGGGCACAAAACCAGGAGTCCCAGAGACTGGATCACAGTAAAGCTAAAACCAAATTTTATTAATTAGTATATTTGACTCGACACAACCGTTGTGTTTCGGCCAAAGGGCCTGCATCAGGAGTCTAAATACTAAGGTAGACAGCTAATGATGATCCAGAATAAGAAATACTGGCGAATAGTGTATAAATGGTCTTAAAAAAGACCTTTGTATTGAATTGTGGAACGGATCACTTGCACAATGTCAGAAAGTATTTATTTATTTATTTGTGACATTTCTATCCCATATTATCCCAAACAAGTTTGAGTTCAATGTAGCTTACAATAAACAGTATAGGATACATAACAAAGAATAATGCATATTATAAGAATCCAATTTTACAATACAGTATCATAAACATTCTGGGATAGCTACGGATGTTTAACCTTTAGAAAATCTACTATGAATGAAGCAAAGAGAAGGTTAATGGTAAATAGAGTAATAACCAATTCAGGTAATATTTAATTGTTTGAGATGTGGTCGTTCTTTGTGAGGGTTTGTTTGAATAGGAACGATTTGAGAATTTAGTGGAATCTAGAATATTCCTGTATAAACATTTGCTAAAAATATCTGCGTTGAGTGACAGAAACAGGACAACTTGAGAGGTTACTCTAGTGAATTACACGCTGAGATTTCAGATAAGACCGACTTTGGTCATCCCTTTATTTCCTGGTTTGTGTAGCGCTGAACATACTGTCAAAGCCAACTGTGACTCTTTAAACTTTAGAGACAATAACGAGGGTAAGAATTAACGGCAGAAGTCGAGGTGTATGTGTTCTCAACCCAGAGTGTTAGGAAATGGTTCATGGATATGTAAAACAATGGCTTCATCTTTCTGATATTTAGAAATTGACATATTTAGATAGAGTGAGTCAACAATATTGTCAATCCATAGTATGATTTCCGAATGTGGTTAATAAAGGTGTAGTTTTTACATGTCCTTTAACCATTATAGTTATTACTGATAGTATGTATTAAGTGTAACTATAGTGAAATTGTGCGATACCAAGGATAATTGATTGTGGCTTCAGGATGGGAAATGGCCTAAAAAAGAAAAGGCATCTACCTTTGTTCGAAACTCAGTAGTAGTTCAGCTCTGCTTGTGGGGTGTCCTAGGGCTCAGGGTTTTGAGTCCTGTGGGTTTCTGCAGGGCCCTTTTAGTATGCCGCGTAGGCATCTATGAGCGCCCAACGCATGCCAAAATGGAGTTACCGCCCGGCTTCCACATGGCTCTTGCAGTAAGTTCATTTTTGGCATGCGTCCGATAAGCACATCTGTATTGGGCATGTGCCAAGTAGAATTTGATGCGCGTAGGTCATTACAACCCGGTTACCGCGTCAGACCTTACCGCTAGGTCAATGACTTGCGGTAAAGTCTCAGACCCAAAATGGGGCGCGCGTCAATTTTCATTTTGTCACACGTCCATTTTCGGCAAATATTTTAAAAAGGCCTTTTTTTTTTTTACAGGTGCACGGAAAACTGATTCTGAACACGCCCAAAACACGCGTCTACAATACCATAGGCCATTTTTCAGCGATCCTTTGTAAAAGGGCCCCAAGGTTTCCAGTACTAGATCTGCTCTTTCCCCTCCAGACTTACACAGTCATTATACTTTGTAGACAACCTCACAAAGTGAAGGAACGCTCAGTCCTTACGTGCATCAGCAAGAGAGAATCCAAGGAGTACTGTAAATCGGCTCTTCCAAAAGACCGAGGGAGACGCTAGTTCAAAAAGGTGATCTTTCTTGAAACAACTCATAAGACTCGACACAGCTGCTGCGTTTCGGCGTCAAAATGCCTGCGTCAGAAGTCTCTTGATGTTCGTTACAGAAAAGAAGACAATGTTTCCAAGACCACATACAACTTTAAATGAATAAAGTAGATCCGAAGTCTGTGAACACGCATGGAACTTCTGTCTTGGAAACATTGCCTGCCTTTGTACAACGAACATCACGAGACTTCTGAAACAGGCACTTGAAGCCGAAACGCAGCAGCTGTTTTTTCAATAAAGATCACCTTTTTGAACTAGCGTCTCCCTCGGTCAAATGGAAGAGCCAATTTACCCTACTCCTTGTTATACTTTGTAGCACATCACGTTTTTGCACTCCCTTGAGACCTCCAGCGCCTGCCAGCACTGCGACATGAATCAAGGCACCCTGTCACACATGTCTTTGATTGCCCAAAGGTTAACCAATTCTGGAATAACATTTGCTCTTGTATTCAAAATATTTTAAACACTGACTGCCCAATCTCTCTGGCTCCTGTTATTCTGAGATCAGCACTTCTATTGTTGGGACTACTTAGTTCACAAAAGCCTTTGATCGATATTTTATTATCGATAGCTCTCCAATCAATATTGGGCTCCTGGAAGAATATAAACAACCTTAATGATGTTCTCTGGTGCTGTACTGTTTGTCAAACACATAAATTTGAACTAAAAGCATCAGAACGAACACCTACCGAAAGCTAATAGAAATTTGGTTTCAACTAGGCACATATTTATCCATGATTTAATCTTCTTCTCATCGAAAAAAAAATTATGTATCATTTATGTTAATACTGAGACTGATTTTTTCATTATCCCTGGATTTTTTTCAGGAAAGTTACTTGTGTTTCATACTATCACTTTACTTTTCTTAATTCTTGTTACATTTTCAATAAAATATTTCAACTAACAAAAAAGTAATAAGAGCAGGGCTCCACAAAAATGCTGGAGTAGCCTGAATGGAACGGAGTTACAGTAATAAACAACATCAAAGCTCCATGAAAATACTGGAGTAGCCTAGATGGAACGGAGTTACAGTAATAAATAATATCAAAGCTCCATGAAAACATTGGAGTAGCCTACATGGAGTGGAGTTACAGTAATAAACATCAAAGCTCCATGAAAATACTGGAGTAGCCTGTATGGAGCAGAGTTACAGTAATAACAGCAGAGCTGCATGAAAATACTGGAGTAGCCTGTATGGAGTGGAGTTACAGTAATAAACATCAAAACTCCATGAAAATACTGGAGTAGGCTGCATGGAGCGGAGTTACAGTAATAACAGCAGAGCTGCATGAAAATACTGGAGTAGCCTGCATGGAGTGGAGTTACAGAAATAAACAACATCAAAGCTCCATGAAAATACTGGAGTAGGCTGCATGGAGTGGAGTTACAGTAATAAACAACATCAAAGCTCCATGAAAATACTGGAGTAGGCTGCATGGAGCGGAGTTACAGTAATAAACATCAAAGCTCCATGAAAATACTGGAGTAGCCTGTATGGAGCAGAGTTACAGTAATAACAGCAGTGCTGCATGAAAACTATGGAGTAGCCTGCATGGAGTGGAGTTACAGTAATAAACATCAAAACTCCATGAAAATACTGGAGTAGGCTGCATGGAGTGGAGTTACAGTAATAAACAACATCAAAGCTCCATGAAAATACTGGAGTAGGCTGCATGGAGCGGAGTTACAGTAATAACAGCAGTGCTGCATGAAAGCAGGGGAGAAAACTGCATGGAGCAGAGTTACAGAAATAAATAACATCAAAGCTCCATGAAAATACTGGAGTAGCCTAGATGGAACGGAGTTACAGTAATAAACATCAAAACTCCATGAAAATACTGGAGTAGGCTGCATGGAGCGGAGTTACAGTAATAACAGCAGAGCTGCATGAAAATACTGGAGTAGCCTGCATGGAGCGGAGTTACAATAATAAACAATATCAAAGCTCCATGAAAATACTGGAGTAGGCTGCATGGAGCGAAGTTATAGTAATAACAGCAGTGCTGCATGAAAATACTGGAGTAGGCTGCATGGAGCGGAGTTACAGTAATAAACAACATCAAAGCTTCATGAAAACACTGGAGAAAACTGCATGGAGCTGAGTTATAATAATAAACATCAAAGCTCCATGAAAACACTGGAGTAGGCTGCATGGAGTGGAGTTACAGTAATAAACAACATCAAAGCTTCATGAAAACACTGGAGAAAACTGCATGGAGTGGAGTTACAGTAATAAACATCAAAGCTCCATGAAAATACTGGAGTAGGCTGCATGGAGCGAAGTTATAGTAATAACAGCAGTGCTGCATGAAAATACTGGAGTAGGCTGCATGGAGCGGAGTTACAGTAATAAACAACATCAAAGCTTCATGAAAACACTGGAGAAAACTGCATGGAGCTGAGTTATAATAATAACATCAAAGCTCCATGAAAACACTGGAGTAGGCTGCATGGAGTGGAGTTACAGTAATAAACAACATCAAAGCTTCATGAAAACACTGGAGAAAACTGCATGGAGCGGAGTTATAATAATAAACATCAAAGCTCCATGAAAACACTGGAGAAAACTGCATGGAGCTGAGTTATAATAATAAACATCAAAGCTCCATGAAAACACTGGAGTAGGCTGCATGGAGTGGAGTTACAGTAATAAACAACATCAAAGCTTCATGAAAACACTGGAGAAAACTGCATGGAGTGGAGTTACAGTAATAAACATCAAAGCTCCATGAAAATACTGGAGTAGCCTGTATGGAGCAGAGTTACAGTAATAACAGCAGTGCTGCATGAAAACTATGGAGTAGCCTGCATGGAGTGGAGTTACAGTAATAAACATCAAAACTCCATGAAAATACTGGAGTAGGCTGCATGGAGCGGAGTTACAGTAATAACAGCAGAGCTGCATGAAAGCACTGGAGAAAACTGCATGGAGCGGAGTTACAGTAATAAACATCAAAGCTCCATGAAAATACTGGAGTAGGCTGCATGGAGCGGAGTTACAGTAATAACAGCAGTGCTGCATGAAAGCAGGGGAGAAAACTGCATGGAGCAGAGTTACAGAAATAAATAACATCAAAGCTCCATGAAAATACTGGAGTAGCCTAGATGGAACGGAGTTACAGTAATAAATAATATCAAAGCTCCATGAAAACATTGGAGTAGCCTACATGGAGTGGAGTTACAGTAATAAACATCAAAACTCCATGAAAATACTGGAGTAGGCTGCATGGAGCGGAGTTACAGTAATAACAGCAGAGCTGCATGAAAATACTGGAGTAGCCTGCATGGAGCGGAGTTACAATAATAAACAATATCAAAGCTCCATGAAAATACTGGAGTAGGCTGCATGGAGCGAAGTTATAGTAATAACAGCAGTGCTGCATGAAAATACTGGAGTAGGCTGCATGGAGCGGAGTTACAGTAATAAACAACATCAAAGCTTCATGAAAACACTGGAGAAAACTGCATGGAGCTGAGTTATAATAATAAACATCAAAGCTCCATGAAAAACACTGGAGTAGGCTGCATGGAGTGGAGTTACAGTAATAAACAACATCAAAGCTCCATGAAAATACTGGAGTAGGCTGCATGGAGCGGAGTTACAGTAATAACAGCAGTGCTGCATGAAAGCAGGGGAGAAAACTGCATGGAGCAGAGTTACAGAAATAAATAACATCAAAGCTCCATGAAATACTGGAGTAGCCTAGATGGAACGGAGTTACAGTAATAAACAATATCAAAGCTCCATGAAAATACTGGAGTAGGCTGCATGGAGCGGAGTTATAATAATAAACATCAAAGCTCCATGAAAACACTGGAGAAAACTGCATGGAGCTGAGTTATAATAATAAACATCAAAGCTCCATGAAAACACTGGAGTAGGCTGCATGGAGTGGAGTTACAGTAATAAACAACATCAAAGCTCCATGAAAATACTGGAGTAGGCTGCATGGAGCGGAGTTACAATAATAAACAATATCAAAGCTCCATGAAAATACTGGAGTAGGCTGCATGGAGCGAAGTTATAGTAATAACAGCAGTGCTGCATGAAAATACTGGAGTAGGCTGCATGGAGCGGAGTTACAGTAATAAACAACATCAAAGCTTCATGAAAACACTGGAGAAAACTGCATGGAGCTGAGTTATAATAATAAACATCAAAGCTCCATGAAAACACTGGAGTAGGCTGCATGGAGTGGAGTTACAGTAATAAACATCAAAGCTCCATGAAAATACTGGAGTAGGCTGCATGGAGCGAAGTTATAGTAATAACAGCAGTGCTGCATGAAAATACTGGAGTAGGCTGCATGGAGCGGAGTTACAGTAATAAACAACATCAAAGCTTCATGAAAACACTGGAGAAAACTGCATGGAGCGGAGTTATAATAATAAACATCAAAGCTCCATGAAAACACTGGAGAAAACTGCATGGAGCTGAGTTATAATAATAAACATCAAAGCTCCATGAAAACACTGGAGTAGGCTGCATGGAGTGGAGTTACAGTAATAAACAACATCAAAGCTTCATGAAAACACTGGAGAAAACTGCATGGAGCGGAGTTATAATAATAAACATCAAAGCTCCATGAAAACACTGGAGAAAACTGCATGGAGCTGAGTTATAATAATAAACATCAAAGCTCCATGAAAACACTGGAGTAGGCTGCATGGAGTGGAGTTACAGTAATAAACAACATCAAAGCTTCATGAAAACACTGGAGAAAACTGCATGGAGTGGAGTTACAGTAATAAACATCAAAGCTCCATGAAAATACTGGAGTAGGCTGCATGGAGCGAAGTTATAGTAATAACAGCAGTGCTGCATGAAAATACTGGAGTAGGCTGCATGGAGCGGAGTTACAGTAATAAACAACATCAAAGCTTCATGAAAACACTGGAGAAAACTGCATGGAGCGGAGTTATAATAATAAACATCAAAGCTCCATGAAAACACTGGAGAAAACTGCATGGAGCTGAGTTATAATAATAAACATCAAAGCTCCATGAAAACACTGGAGTAGGCTGCATGGAGTGGAGTTACAGTAATAAACAACATCAAAGCTTCATGAAAACACTGGAGAAAACTGCATGGAGCGGAGTTATAATAATAAACATCAAAGCTCCATGAAAACACTGGAGAAAACTGCATGGAGCTGAGTTATAATAATAAACATCAAAGCTCCATGAAAACACTGGAGTAGGCTGCATGGAGTGGAGTTACAGTAATAAACAACATCAAAGCTTCATGAAAACACTGGAGAAAACTGCATGGAGTGGAGTTACAGTAATAAACATCAAAGCTCCATGAAAATACTGGAGTAGCCTGTATGGAGCAGAGTTACAGTAATAACAGCAGTGCTGCATGAAAACTATGGAGTAGCCTGCATGGAGTGGAGTTACAGTAATAAACATCAAAACTCCATGAAAATACTGGAGTAGGCTGCATGGAGCGGAGTTACAGTAATAACAGCAGAGCTGCATGAAAGCACTGGAGAAAACTGCATGGAGCGGAGTTACAGTAATAAACATCAAAGCTCCATGAAAATACTGGAGTAGGCTGCATGGAGCGGAGTTACAGTAATAACAGCAGTGCTGCATGAAAGCAGGGGAGAAAACTGCATGGAGCAGAGTTACAGAAATAAATAACATCAAAGCTCCATGAAAATACTGGAGTAGCCTAGATGGAACGGAGTTACAGTAATAAATAATATCAAAGCTCCATGAAAACATTGGAGTAGCCTACATGGAGTGGAGTTACAGTAATAAACATCAAAACTCCATGAAAATACTGGAGTAGGCTGCATGGAGCGGAGTTACAGTAATAACAGCAGAGCTGCATGAAAATACTGGAGTAGCCTGCATGGAGCGGAGTTACAATAATAAACAATATCAAAGCTCCATGAAAATACTGGAGTAGGCTGCATGGAGCGAAGTTATAGTAATAACAGCAGTGCTGCATGAAAATACTGGAGTAGGCTGCATGGAGCGGAGTTACAGTAATAAACAACATCAAAGCTTCATGAAAACACTGGAGAAAACTGCATGGAGCTGAGTTATAATAATAAACATCAAAGCTCCATGAAAACACTGGAGTAGGCTGCATGGAGTGGAGTTACAGTAATAAACAACATCAAAGCTCCATGAAAATACTGGAGTAGGCTGCATGGAGCGGAGTTACAATAATAAACAATATCAAAGCTCCATGAAAATACTGGAGTAGGCTGCATGGAGCGAAGTTATAGTAATAACAGCAGTGCTGCATGAAAATACTGGAGTAGGCTGCATGGAGCGGAGTTACAGTAATAAACAACATCAAAGCTTCATGAAAACACTGGAGAAAACTGCATGGAGCTGAGTTATAATAATAAACATCAAAGCTCCATGAAAACACTGGAGTAGGCTGCATGGAGTGGAGTTACAGTAATAAACAACATCAAAGCTTCATGAAAACACTGGAGAAAACTGCATGGAGTGGAGTTACAGTAATAAACATCAAAGCTCCATGAAAATACTGGAGTAGGCTGCATGGAGCGAAGTTATAGTAATAACAGCAGTGCTGCATGAAAATACTGGAGTAGGCTGCATGGAGCGGAGTTACAGTAATAAACAACATCAAAGCTTCATGAAAACACTGGAGAAAACTGCATGGAGCGGAGTTATAATAATAAACATCAAAGCTCCATGAAAACACTGGAGAAAACTGCATGGAGCTGAGTTATAATAATAAACATCAAAGCTCCATGAAAACACTGGAGTAGGCTGCATGGAGTGGAGTTACAGTAATAAACAACATCAAAGCTTCATGAAAACACTGGAGAAAACTGCATGGAGCGGAGTTATAATAATAAACATCAAAGCTCCATGAAAACACTGGAGAAAACTGCATGGAGCTGAGTTATAATAATAAACATCAAAGCTCCATGAAAACACTGGAGTAGGCTGCATGGAGTGGAGTTACAGTAATAAACAACATCAAAGCTTCATGAAAACACTGGAGAAAACTGCATGGAGTGGAGTTACAGTAATAAACATCAAAGCTCCATGAAAATACTGGAGTAGCCTGTATGGAGCAGAGTTACAGTAATAACAGCAGTGCTGCATGAAAACTATGGAGTAGCCTGCATGGAGTGGAGTTACAGTAATAAACATCAAAACTCCATGAAAATACTGGAGTAGGCTGCATGGAGCGGAGTTACAGTAATAACAGCAGAGCTGCATGAAAGCACTGGAGAAAACTGCATGGAGCGGAGTTACAGTAATAAACAACATCAAAGCTTCATGAAAACACTGGAGAAAACTGCATGGAGCTGAGTTATAATAATAAACATCAAAGCTCCATGAAAACACTGGAGTAGGCTGCATGGAGTGGAGTTACAGTAATAAACAACATCAAAGCTCCATGAAAATACTGGAGTAGGCTGCATGGAGCGGAGTTATAATAATAAACATCAAAGCTCCATGAAAACACTGGAGAAAACTGCATGGAGCTGAGTTATAATAATAAACATCAAAGCTCCATGAAAACACTGGAGTAGGCTGCATGGAGTGGAGTTACAGTAATAAACAACATCAAAGCTTCATGAAAACACTGGAGAAAACTGCATGGAGCTGAGTTATAATAATAAACATCAAAGCTCCATGAAAACACTGGAGTAGGCTGCATGGAGTGGAGTTACAGTAATAAACAACATCAAAGCTCCATGAAAATACTGGAGTAGGCTGCATGGAGCGGAGTTACAGTAATAACAGCAGTGCTGCATGAAAGCAGGGGAGAAAACTGCATGGAGCAGAGTTACAGAAATAAATAACATCAAAGCTCCATGAAAATACTGGAGTAGCCTAGATGGAACGGAGTTACAGTAATAAATAATATCAAAGCTCCATGAAAACATTGGAGTAGCCTACATGGAGTGGAGTTACAGTAATAAACATCAAAACTCCATGAAAATACTGGAGAAAACTGCATGGAGTGGAGTTACAGTAATAAACATCAAAGCTCCATGAAAATACTGGAGAAAACTGCATGGAGCTGAGTTATAATAATAAACATCAAAGCTCCATGAAAACACTGGAGTAGGCTGCATGGAGTGGAGTTACAGTAATAAACAACATCAAAGCTTCATGAAAACACTGGAGAAAACTGCATGGAGCTGAGTTATAATAATAAACATCAAAGCTCCATGAAAACACTGGAGTAGGCTGCATGGAGTGGAGTTACAGTAATAAACAACATCAAAGCTCCATGAAAATACTGGAGTAGGCTGCATGGAGCGGAGTTACAGTAATAACAGCAGTGCTGCATGAAAGCAGGGGAGAAAACTGCATGGAGCAGAGTTACAGAAATAAATAACATCAAAGCTCCATGAAAATACTGGAGTAGCCTAGATGGAACGGAGTTACAGTAATAAATAATATCAAAGCTCCATGAAAACATTGGAGTAGCCTACATGGAGTGGAGTTACAGTAATAAACATCAAAACTCCATGAAAACACTGGAGAAAACTGCATGGAGTGGAGTTACAGTAATAAACATCAAAGCTCCATGAAAATACTGGAGTAGGCTGCATGGAGCGAAGTTATAGTAATAACAGCAGTGCTGCATGAAAATACTGGAGTAGGCTGCATGGAGCGAGTTACAGTAATAAACATCAAGCTTCATGAAACACTGAGAAAACGCTGGAGCTGAGTTATAATAATAAACATCAAAGCTCCATGAAACACTGGAGTAGGCTGCATGGAGCGGAGTTTACAGTAATAACAGCAAAGTTCCATGAAAACATTGGAGTAGCCTCGATGGAACGAGTTACAGTAATAATAATATCAAAACTCCATGAAAATACTGGAGTAGGCTGCATGGAGCGGAGTTACAGTAATAACAGCAGTGCTGCATGAAATACTGGAACAGCCTGCATGGAGCGGAGTTACAATATAACACAATATCAAGCTCCATGAAAATACTGGAGTAGGCTGCATGGAGCGGAGTTACAGCAATAACAGCAGTGCTACATGAAAGCACTGGAGAAAACTGCATGGAATGGGGTTATAGTAATAAACAACATCAAAGCTCCATGAAAATACTGGAGTAGGCTGCATGGAGTGGAGTTACAGTAATAAATAATATCAAAGCTCCATGAAAATACTGGAGTAGGCTGCATGGAGCGGAGTTACAGTAATAACAGCAGTGCTGCATGAAAATACTGGAACAGCCTGCATGGAGCGGAGTTACAGTAATAAACAATATCAAAGCTCCATGAAAATACTGGAGTAGGCTGCATGGAGCGGAGTTACAGTAATAACAGCAGAGCTGCATGAAAGCACTGGAGAAAACTGCATGGAATGGAGTTACAGTAATAAACATCAAAGTTGCATGAAAACACTGGAGAAAACTGCATGGAGTGGAGTTATAGTAATAAACATCAAAGCTCCATGAAAATACTGGAGTAGCCTAGATGGAACGGAGTTACAGTAATAAATAATATCAAAGCTCCATGAAAATACTGGAGAAAACTGCATGGAGCGGAGTTACAGTAATAAACAATATCAAAGCTCCATGAAAACACTGGAGAAAACTGCATGGAGCGGAGTTACAGTAATAAATAATATCAAAGCTCCATGAAAACACTGGAGTAGCCTGCATGGAGTGGAGTTACAGAAATAAACATCAAAGCTCCATGAAAATACTGGAGTAGGCTGCATGGAGCGGAGTTACAGTAATAACAGCAGTGCTGCATGAAAGCAGTGGAGAAAACTGCATGGAGCGGAGTTACAGAAATAAACATCAAAGCTCCATGAAAATACTGGAGTAGCCTAGATGGAACGGAGTTACAGTAATAAATAATATCAAAGCTCCATGAAAATACTGGAGTAGGCTGCATGGAGCGGAGTTACAGTAATAACAGCAGTGCTGCTTGAAAATACTGGAACAGCCTGCATGGAGCGGAGTTACAGTAATAAACAATATCAAAGCTCCATGAAAACACTGGAGAAAACTGCATGGAGCGGAGTTACAGTAATAAATAATATCAAAGCTCCATGAAAACACTGGAGTAGCCTGCATGGAGTGGAGTTACAGAAATAAACATCAAAGCTCCATGAAAATACTGGAGTAGGCTGCATGGAGCGGAGTTACAGTAATAACACCAGTGCTGCATGAAAGCAGTGGAGAAAACTGCATGGAGCGGAGTTACAGAAATAAACATCAAAGCTCCATGAAAATACTGGAGTAGCCTAGATGGAACGGAGTTACAGTAATAAATAATATCAAAGCTCCATGAAAATACTGGAGTAGGCTGCATGGAGCGGAGTTACAGTAATAACAGCAGTGCTGCTTGAAAATACTGGAACAGCCTGCATGGAGCGGAGTTACAGTAATAAACAATATCAAAGCTCCATGAAAACACTGGAGAAAACTGCATGGAGCGGAGTTACAGTAATAAATAATATCAAAGCTCCATGAAAACACTGGAGTAGCCTGCATGGAGTGGAGTTACAGAAATAAACATCAAAGCTCCATGAAAATACTGGAGTAGGCTGCATGGAGCGGAGTTACAGTAATAACACCAGTGCTGCATGAAAGCAGTGGAGAAAACTGCATGGAGCGGAGTTACAGAAATAAACATCAAAGCTCCATGAAAATACTGGAGTAGCCTAGATGGAACGGAGTTACAGTAATAAATAATATCAAAGCTCCATGAAAACACTGGAGTAGGCTGCATGGAGTGGAGTTACAGTAATAAACAACATCAAAGCTTCATGAAAACACTGGAGAAAACTGCATGGAGCGGAGTTACAGTAATAAATAATATCAAAGCTCCATGAAAACACTGGAGAAAACTGCATGGAGCGGAGTTAGAGAATAAATAATATCAAAAGCTCCATGAAAACACTGGAGTAGGCTGCATGGAGTGGAGTTACAGTAATAAACAACATCAAAGCTTCATGAAAACACTGGAGAAAACTGCATGGAGCGGAGTTACAGTAATAAATAATATCAAAGCTCCATGAAAACACTGGAGTAGCCTCGATGGAACGTAGTTTACAGTAATAATAATATCAGAACTCCATGAAAATACTGAGTAGGCTGCATGGAGCGGAGTTACAGTAATAACAGCAGTGCTGCATGAAAATACTGGAACAGCCTGCATGGAACGGAGTTACAATAATAAACAATATCAAAGCTCCATGAAAATACTGGAGTAGGCTGCATGGAACGGAGTTACAGCAATAACAGCAGTGCTACATGAAAGCACTGGAGAAAACTGCATGGAATGGGGTTATAGTAATAAACAACATCAAAGCTCCATGAAAATACTGGAGTAGGCTGCATGGAGTGGAGTTACAGAAATAAACATCAAACCTCCATGAAAATACTGGAGTAGGCTGCATGGAGCGGAGTTACAGTAATAACAGCAGTGCTGCATGAAAATACTGGAACAGCCTGCATGGAACGGAGTTACAGTAATAAACAATATCAAAGCTCCATGAAAATACTGGAGTAGGCTGCATGGAGCGGAGTTACAGTAATAACAGCAGAGCTGCATGAAAGCACTGGAGAAAACTGCATGGAATGGAGTTACAGTAATAAACATCAAAGTTGCATGAAAACACTGGAGAAAACTGCATGGAGTGGAGTTATAGTAATAAACATCAAAGCTCCATGAAAATACTGGAGTAGGCTGCATGGAGCGGAGTTACAGTAATAAACATCAAAGTTCCATGAAAACATTGGAGTAGCCTCGATGGAACGGAGTTACAGTAATAAATAATATCAAAACTCCATGAAAATACTGGAGTAGGCTGCATGGAGCGGAGTTACAGTAATAACAGCAGTGCTGCATGAAAATACTGGAACAGCCTGCATGGAGCGGAGTTACAATAATAAACAATATCAAAGCTCCATGAAAATACTGGAGTAGGCTGCATGGAGCGGAGTTACAGCAATAACAGCAGTGCTGCATGAAAGCACTGGAGAAAACTGCATGGAATGGGGTTATAGTAATAAACAACATCAAAGCTCCATGAAAATACTGGAGTAGGCTGCATGGAGTGGAGTTACAGAAATAAACATCAAACCTCCATGAAAATACTGGAGTAGGCTGCATGGAGCGGAGTTACAGTAATAACAGCAGTGCTGCATGAAAATACTGGAACAGCCTGCATGGAGCGGAGTTACAGTAATAAACAATATCAAAGCTCCATGAAAATACTGGAGTAGGCTGCATGGAGCGGAGTTACAGTAATAACAGCAGAGCTGCATGAAAGCACTGGAGAAAACTGCATGGAATGGAGTTACAGTAATAAACATCAAAGTTGCATGAAAACACTGGAGAAAACTGCATGGAGTGGAGTTATAGTAATAAACATCAAAGCTCCATGAAAATACTGGAGTAGCCTAGATGGAACGGAGTTACAGTAATAAATAATATCAAAGCTCCATGAAAATACTGGAGAAAACTGCATGGAGCGGAGTTACAGTAATAAACAATATCAAAGCTCCATGAAAACACTGGAGAAAACTGCATGGAGCGGAGTTACAGTAATAAATAATATCAAAGCTCCATGAAAACACTGGAGTAGCCTGCATGGAGTGGAGTTACAGAAATAAACATCAAAGCTCCATGAAAATACTGGAGTAGGCTGCATGGAGCGGAGTTACAGTAATAACAGCAGTGCTGCATGAAAGCAGTGGAGAAAACTGCATCGAGCGGAGTTACAGAAATAAACATCAAAGCTCCATGAAAATACTGGAGTAGCCTAGATGGAACGGAGTTACAGTAATAAATAATATCAAAGCTCCATGAAAATACTGGAGTAGGCTGCATGGAGCGGAGTTACAGTAATAACAGCAGTGCTGCTTGAAAATACTGGAACAGCCTGCATGGAGCGGAGTTACAGTAATAAACAATATCAAAGCTCCATGAAAACACTGGAGAAAACTGCATGGAGCGGAGTTACAGTAATAAATAATATCAAAGCTCCATGAAAACACTGGAGTAGCCTGCATGGAGTGGAGTTACAGAAATAAACATCAAAGCTCCATGAAAATACTGGAGTAGGCTGCATTGAGCGGAGTTACAGTAATAACAGCAGTGCTGCATGAAAGCAGTGGAGAAAACTGCATGGAGCGGAGTTACAGAAATAAACATCAAAGCTCCATGAAAATACTGGAGTAGCCTAGATGGAACGGAGTTACAGTAATAAATAATATCAAAGCTCCATGAAAATACTGGAGTAGGCTGCATGGAGCGGAGTTACAGTAATAACAGCAGTGCTGCTTGAAAATACTGGAACAGCCTGCATGGAGCGGAGTTACAGTAATAAACAATATCAAAGCTCCATGAAAATACTGGAGTAGGCTGCATGGAGCGGAGTTACAGTAATAACAGCAGAGCTGCATGAAAGCACTGGAGAAAACTGCATGGAATGGAGTTACAGTAATAAACATCAAAGTTGCATGAAAATACTGGAGTAGCCTTGATGGAACGGAGTTACAGTAATAAATAATATCAAAGCTCCATGAAAACACTGGAGAAAACTGCATGGAGCGGAGTTACAGTAATAAATAATATCAAAGCTCCATGAAAACACTGGAGTAGGCTGCATGGAGTGGAGTTACAGTAATAAACAACATCAAAGCTTCATGAAAACACTGGAGAAAACTGCATGGAGCGGAGTTACAGTAATAAATAATATCAAAGCTCCATGAAAACACTGGAGAAAACTGCATGGAGCGGAGTTACAGTAATAAATAATATCAAAGCTCCATGAAAACACTGGAGTAGGCTGCATGGAGTGGAGTTACAGTAATAAACAACATCAAAGCTTCATGAAAACACTGGAGAAAACTGCATGGAGCGGAGTTACAGTAATAAATAATATCAAAGCTCCATGAAAACACTGGAGTAGCCTCGATGGAACGGAGTTACAGTAATAAATAATATCAGAACTCCATGAAAATACTGGAGTAGGCTGCATGGAGCGGAGTTACAGTAATAACAGCAGTGCTGCATGAAAATACTGGAACAGCCTGCATGGAACGGAGTTACAATAATAAACAATATCAAAGCTCCATGAAAATACTGGAGTAGGCTGCATGGAGTGGAGTTACAGAAATAAACATCAAACCTCCATGAAAATACTGGAGTAGGCTGCATGGAGCGGAGTTACAGTAATAACAGCAGTGCTGCATGAAAATACTGGAACAGCCTGCATGGAACGGAGTTACAGTAATAAACAATATCAAAGCTCCATGAAAATACTGGAGTAGGCTGCATGGAGCGGAGTTACAGTAATAACAGCAGAGCTGCATGAAAGCACTGGAGAAAACTGCATGGAATGGAGTTACAGTATAAACATCAAAGTTGCATGAAAACACTGGAGAAAACTGCATGGAGTGGAGTTATAGTAATAAACATCAAAGCTCCATGAAAATACTGGAGTAGGCTGCATGGAGCGGAGTTACAGTAATAAACATCAAAGTTCCATGAAAACATTGGAGTAGCCTCGATGGAACGGAGTTACAGTAATAAATAATATCAAAACTCCATGAAAATACTGGAGTAGGCTGCATGGAGCGGAGTTACAGTAATAACAGCAGTGCTGCATGAAAGCAGTGGAGAAAACTGCATGGAGCGGAGTTACAGAAATAAACATCAAAGCTCCATGAAAATACTGGAGTAGCCTAGATGGAACGGAGTTACAGTAATAAATAATATCAAAGCTCCATGAAAACACTGGAGAAAACTGCATGGAGCGGAGTTACAGTAATAAATAATATCAAAGCTCCATGAAAACACTGGAGTAGGCTGCATGGAGTGGAGTTACAGTAATAAACAACATCAAAGCTTCATGAAAACACTGGAGAAAACTGCATGGAGCGGAGTTACAGTAATAAATAATATCAAAGCTCCATGAAAACACTGGAGAAAACTGCATGGAGCGGAGTTACAGTAATAAATAATATCAAAGCTCCATGAAAACACTGGAGTAGGCTGCATGGAGTGGAGTTACAGTAATAAACAACATCAAAGCTTCATGAAAACACTGGAGAAAACTGCATGGAGCGGAGTTACAGTAATAAATAATATCAGAACTCCATGAAAACACTGGAGTAGCCTCGATGGAACGGAGTTACAGTAATAAATAATATCAGAACTCCATGAAAATACTGGAGTAGGCTGCATGGAGCGGAGTTACAGTAATAACAGCAGTGCTGCATGAAAATACTGGAACAGCCTGCATGGAACGGAGTTACAATAATAAACAATATCAAAGCTCCATGAAAATACTGGAGTAGGCTGCATGGAACGGAGTTACAGCAATAACAGCAGTGCTACATGAAAGCACTGGAGAAAACTGCATGGAATGGGGTTATAGTAATAAACAACATCAAAGCTCCATGAAAATACTGGAGTAGGCTGCATGGAGTGGAGTTACAGAAATAAACATCAAACCTCCATGAAAATACTGGAGTAGGCTGCATGGAGCGGAGTTACAGTAATAACAGCAGTGCTGCATGAAAATACTGGAACAGCCTGCATGGAACGGAGTTACAGTAATAAACAATATCAAAGCTCCATGAAAATACTGGAGTAGGCTGCATGGAGCGGAGTTACAGTAATAACAGCAGAGCTGCATGAAAGCACTGGAGAAAACTGCATGGAATGGAGTTACAGTAATAAACATCAAAGTTGCATGAAAACACTGGAGAAAACTGCATGGAGTGGAGTTATAGTAATAAACATCAAAGCTCCATGAAAATACTGGAGTAGGCTGCATGGAGCGGAGTTACAGTAATAAATAATATCAAAACTCCATGAAAATACTGGAGTAGGCTGCATGGAGCGGAGTTACAGTAATAACAGCAGTGCTGCATGAAAATACTGGAACAGCCTGCATGGAGCGGAGTTACAATAATAAACAATATCAAAGCTCCATGAAAATACTGGAGTAGGCTGCATGGAGCGGAGTTACAGCAATAACAGCAGTGCTGCATGAAAGCACTGGAGAAAACTGCATGGAATGGGGTTATAGTAATAAACAACATCAAAGCTCCATGAAAATACTGGAGTAGGCTGCATGGAGTGGAGTTACAGAAATAAACATCAAACCTCCATGAAAATACTGGAGTAGGCTGCATGGAGCGGAGTTACAGTAATAACAGCAGTGCTGCATGAAAATACTGGAACAGCCTGCATGGAGCGGAGTTACAGTAATAAACAATATCAAAGCTCCATGAAAATACTGGAGTAGGCTGCATGGAGCGGAGTTACAGTAATAACAGCAGAGCTGCATGAAAGCACTGGAGAAAACTGCATGGAATGGAGTTACAGTAATAAACATCAAAGTTGCATGAAAACACTGGAGAAAACTGCATGGAGTGGAGTTATAGTAATAAACATCAAAGCTCCATGAAAATACTGGGGTAGGCTGCATGGAGCGGAGTTACAGTAATAAACATCAAAGTTCCATGAAAACATTGGAGAAAACTGCATGGAGCGGAGCTCCAGTAATAATATCAAAGCTCCATGAAAATACTGGAGTAGCCTGCATGGAGCAGAGTTACAGTAATAAACATCAAAGTTCCATGAAAACATTGGAGTAGCCTAGATGGAACGGAGTTACAGTAATAAATAATATCAAAGCTCCATGAAAATACTGGAGTAGGCTGCATGGAGCGGAGTTACAGTAATAACAGCAGTACTGCATGAAAATACTGGAACAGCCTGCATGGAGCGGAGTTACAGTAATAAACAATATCAAAGCTCCATGAAAACACTGGAGAAAACTGCATGGAGCGGAGTTATAGTAATAAACATCAAAGCTCCATGAAAATACTGGAGTAGCCTGCATGGAACGGAGTTACAGTACTAAGCTTTTCCAAAAGAGCTCTGACTGCTTTAGTTTATAGAAAGAGAAATGAGAACAGAGGAGAGGGTGGGAGGGATAAGGGGGGGTCTTTTGTTAATGGAGGAGGAGTGAACGCCCCCCCCCCCCCTTTGTGCAGTTCACTTGGAATACAGAGACCAGTATAGAGAACATTTTGCAATGGTATTTTTTCTGGCAAGGCAACAGTGAGGTGCGTGTGGGCAGTGCAGAGGGTACACGAGAGGCAGGGGTGCCCAAACTGTGCCCCTTCCATTGTCTCTGCCGTCATCTACTGAGCACGAGGGGCACATTTCCAGCTTTCTGAGGATTTGCCCCCCTGACTCCCTCTTGATCCCTTTGCCCACCCCAGATCAAGCAGACACTAATCTGATCTGCATTAGCAGATTTATAATTCTGATCGTTTGCTAACTTCCCTTAATCAGAACTACCAACCAGCCCATGCACGGTTTAAGACAGAACCCGAACCGGACCAGCCTGTTTGAATCAGCTGGCAGCATTAACACAGATGCCACACTGCCCCCTCCCCCCACCCTAGTCCTTCCCCTACGGCCCAGGCTCTCCGCTTGCCACCCTGGCTGGCAACAATAGAGAATGACACTCCTGCCGCTAATGAATGCTAATTAATGGCTGCGGTGACGCGGCCGCCGCTTGGGGGGGAACCTGTCACGGTTACTAAGTCTTCATCTGTCACCACGACAACGGATGGTGGCTTTGCGGGTCCCCTCCTGTACCTGACATCACTTAGCCGCAGGTTAATGCATTTCTCGCAAAATGGGAAAGCGTTGGTGGGCTCCCCCCCCCCTTACAGTCTCAGCCCCCCCTTACTTTTCACACCAGCTCCTGCCTAAAAGCAGCATTGCATTAACCTGCTCTTCTCTCTTTCTTTCTTTCTTTCTCTCTCTCTCCCAGTGGATTCGATTTGCTGATTCCAAATGGTGTTTTTATTTTACCTCCCGTTGGTAACAAATGCCTGCAGAGAGAGAAGACTGCACACACAAGTTTTAAGCACTAATTCCCCTAAACATACACACTCAATTTACAATTATGACAACACGTTATGAAAGATGAGCAGTGTTGTTGGGTCTGGTGTGTACAGTAATGTTACCCCAAAGCCGAGGACCGCTTTTAAGTTCCTCAGCTTCCCTCTGACCCTCAGAATTCCCAAAGACTGGGGAACCCCCCCTGTGTGGACAGTTCCCTGTCTGTAATGAGATAGCAGGGACTCTGCCAAAATTTATTTGTTTAGATTTAGTCCACTCAAGTGAAATACAGCAGCTATTTTCCTTCCCCAGAGGACTCATAATTATTATTATTATTAGCATTTGTATAGCGCTACCAGACGCACACAGCGCTGAACACCTGATACAAAGAGACAGTCCCTGCTCAAAAGAGCTTACAATCTAAATAATACAGACAGACAGCGGCGTAGCAAGGGCGGGGCGGTGGGGGCGGTCCACCCCAGGTGCATGCTACTGGGGGGGGGGGGGGGTGCCACGCGCCTGTCGGCTCTGCTGGTTCCCTGCTCCCTCAGGTTACTTCCTGTTCCGGGGCAGAGGGAGCAGGGAGCCAGCAGAGCCGAGAGCTGCGCAGCTGCTCCCCGCAGCTAAAGATGCACGGGGGTGGGGGGGTCATTTCACCAGGGGGGGGTCATGCTGCACCCCGGGGGGGGGGGGTGCGCATCAGCGATCCGCCCCGGGTGGCAGCCGACCTAGGATCGTCACTGCAGACAGACAAGACAGTTACGGGTGAGGGAAGTAATGGGAGCTGAAAAGCAGCAGTAAAAAGGTGGGTTTTTAATCTAAGGGGGCCTTTTACAGAGCAGCGGCAAGCCCAACGCGAGTTTACCGCTTGCCATTTCAGGACTACGGCCGGCCCAACGCAGCCGCCAGCGGTAGTTCCGAATCGAGCGAGCCCCATTTTGAGGAGGAAAAAATCCCCAGAAATGGCTAGCATGGCAGTAACCTGTCGGGTGCTGCCCAGTTACCACCGGGTTACTGCGGGAACCCTTACCTTCACCTCAATTCTCTGCCACTTGGCCATACTGTAAGAGTTTTCTTACCGCATGACCATTTTGTTTTGGGGTTTTTTTCTCACAGCAGAAAAAATGGCTCCTTCCATCACTGCAGCTTGGTAAAAGGACCCTTTAGTACTCACTGAAAGCAGTTAACGCAAAAAGTGTTTTATTTATTTGGATTTTGCTCCCACCTTTTTCAGTAGTAGCTCAAGGTGAGTTACATTCAGGTACTCTGGATCTTTCTCTGTCCCAGGAGGTCTCACAATCTAAGTTTGTACCTGAGGCAATGGAAGGTTAAGTGACTTGTTCTAAGTTTGTACCTGAGGCAATGGAGGGTTAAGTGACTTGCCCAAGGTCACAAGGAACAGCAGTGGGATTTAAACCAGCTACCTCTGGATTGCAAGACCAGTGCTCTAACCACTAGGCCACTCCTCCGTGGTTATTTGACATTTTCTGCACACATAGCATGCATTCATGAATGTTTGGAAATATTTTTTGGAAGGGGTGTGCCGGAATGGGTGTCTCCATTAACCAGCTAGTCAGTGTGTTCCAATTAGCCTGCGCTAACTGGATAACTCAGGGTTAACACAGGAGCATTTACTGCCTCCTAAATAGGAAGCAGTAAGTACTCTCGGGCTTTTTTTTTTTTTTTGCAGATTTTGCATATTAATGAAAATATTAGCACAGAAACTGCAAAAAAAGGGGGGGGGGACTCCTATTTCAGGGTAGTGTTAAAAAAAGAACGTTAGCATGCCAGAAAGTCCCAGGTTAAATTGCATTAAGCCTATTTTTTAATGCATATTAGTAAAAGGACTCCTCAATTTGTACCTGAGGCAAGGTAAAGTGATTTGCCTGAGGTCAGAGACAGCCACAACGGGATTTGAACCCTGGATTCCCTGATTCTCAATCCAGGACTATAATTACTAGTTCATTCCATGAATTTAACTGTGCCTTAAAAACAGAGCACTGCAAAAGCCCAGGATCTTGCCTCCCCTCCCCATACTGTATTTTTTTGAAAAGCTTCCATTCAGTTCCATACCCTGTGCTCTCCTCCCCCCCCCCCCCCCTCAAAAGACCCCACATGTGCAGCCAAAGCTGAACTGGAGAAAGCTGTCTTTCCTCCTCCCAACCGAGCAGAAAACTCAAAACGCTTATAACAGCTACCTGCACTTTGCATTCATGTATTCACTGCACCCTCAAGAATTAAAGCTAGGGGTGGGAATTGATTCCTTACACCAAGATTTCAGTAAACAAATGAACAGACATGTCGGTAGTTGACAGGGTTTAGTATCAGATCTGGATTTAATTCCTTCCTTTCTGAATCTGAGCTCAAGGTACCCCACCCCCACCCCCAGAGTTTCCAATCTTAATTTTGTACCTGAGGCAAAGGAGGATCAAATAAGTTGTCCAACCATTTGAACCCTTTTTGTTAGATCTGTGAACCATGTATACTGATTCATAATACACAATCTAGATCATGTATTTTCCCTTTGTCAATTAGGGAAATGGGACTTGATATACTGCCTTTCTGTGTTTCTGCCCATCTTCAAATCCTTGCTCAAAGCCCACCTCTTCAATGTACCTAACCATTATACCTCCATTCAGGAAATCTAGACTGCCCCAATTGGATTGTCTGCACATTTTGTCCATTAGATTGTAAGCTCCTTCGAGCAGGGACTGGCCTTCTTTGTTAAACTGTACAGCGCTGCGTAACCCTAGTAGCACTCTAGAAATGTTAAGTACTAGTTTTTTTGCAACTACATTCAAAGCGGTTTACATATATACAGGTACTCATTTTGTACCAGGGGCAATGGAGGGTTAAGTGGAGGGAGTGGAAAACATGGAAAAGGATCCAAGGAAGCTAGAAGAGTGGTCTAACGTTTGGCAATTAAAATTGAATGCGAAGAAATGCAAAGTGATGCATTTAGGGAGTAGAAATCCAAGGGAGACGTATGTGATAGGCGGGGAGAATCTGATAGGTACGGACGGGGAGAGGGATCTTGGGGTGATAGTATCCGAGGATCTGAAGGCGACGAAACAGTGTGACAAGGCGGTGGCCATAACTAGAAGGTTGTTGGGCTGTATAGAGAGAGGTGTGACCAGCAGAAGAAAGGGAGTGTTGATGCCCCTGTAAAAGTCGTTGGTGAGGCCCCATCTGGAGTATTGTGTTCAGTTTTGGAGGCTGTATCTTGCTAAGGATGTAAAAAGAATTGAAGCGGTGCAAAGAAAAGCTACGAGAATGGTATGGGATTTGCGTTACAAGACGTATGAGGAGAGACTTGCTGAACTAAACATGTATACTCTGGAGGAAAGAAGAAACAGGGGTGATATGATACAGACGTTCAAATACTTGAAAGGTATTAATCCGCAAACAAACCTTTTCCGGAGACGGGAAGGCGGTAGAACGAGAGGACATGACATGAGATTGAAGGGGGGCAGACTCAAGAAAAATGTCAGGAAGTATTTCTTCACGGAGAGAGTAGTGGATGCTTGGAATGCCCTCCCGCGAGAGGTGGTGGAAATGAAAACGGTAACGGAATTCAAGCATGCGTGAGATAAACATAAAGGAATCCTGTTCAGAAGGAATGGATCCTCAGGCGCTTAGCTGAGATTGGGTGGCAGAGCCGGTGGTGGAAGGCGGGGCTGGTGGTTGGGAGGCGGGGATAGTGTTGGGCAGACTTGTACGGTCTGTGCCCTGAAAAGGACAGGTACAAATCAAGGTAAGGTATACACAAAAAGTAGCACATATGAGTTTATCTTGTTGGGCAGACTGGATGGACCGTGCAGGTCTTTTTCTGCCGTCATCTACTATGTTACTACGTTACTATGTTAAGTGACTTGCCCAGAGTCACAAGGAGCTGCAGTGAGAATCAAACCCAGTTCCCCAGGATATACATAAGTACATAAGTACATAAGTAGTGCCATACTGGGAAAGACCAAAGGTCCATCTAGCCCAGCATCCTGTCACCGACAGTGGCCAATCCAGGTCAAGGGCACCTGGCACGCTCCCCAAACGTAAAAACATTCCAGACAAGTTATACCTAAAAATGCGGAATTTTTCCAAGTCCATTTAATAGCGGTCTATGGACTTGTCCTTTAGGAATCTATCTAACCCCTTTTTAAACTCCGTCAAGCTAACCGCCCGTACCACGTTCTCCGGCAATGAATTCCAGAGTCTAATTACACGTTGGGTGAAGAAAAATTTTCTCCGATTCGTTTTAAATTTACCACACTGTAGCTTCAACTCATGCCCTCTAGTCCTAGTATTTTTGGATAGCGTGAACAGTCGCTTCACATCCACCCGATCCATTCCACTCATTATTTATACACTTCTATCATATCTCCCCTCAGCCATCTCTTCTCCAAGCTGAAAAGCCCTAGCCTTCTCAGCCTCTCTTCATAGGAAAGTCGTCCCATCCCCACTATCATTTTCGTCGCCCTTCGCTGTACCTTTTCCAATTCTACTATATCTTTTTTGAGATACGGAGACCAGTACTGAACACAATACTCCAGGTGCGGTCGCACCATGGAGCGATACAACGGCATTATAACATCCGCACACCTGGACTCCATACCCTTCCTAATAACAACCAGTAGGCTACTGCCCACTGTGCTGTCCAGGCCACTTCTTTGCTTGCTCAGTTTTGGCTGTACTTGTGATTTCTTGGCGGGAGGGGGGGGGGCAATAGGAGGAAGGCTGTTTTTATATACATTGCCTAGGCAGGGGCATCAGGATGAGGGGTGCTGGCATTGCAGGGCTTTAAAAAAATGGGTGCATTGGAGGAAAACAGGATCAAGGGATGCCAGTGCTGCTGCCCTGTTATTGGTATGTTTTGTTAAGTGGGGGGCTGAGAGACCCCTGCTGCACCTGACCTAGGCTGTGGAGAGGTCATAGTTGCACAGAATGAATTTACAGTAGGAATCTACGTGGAAAACTTTCCTTACATCGAGCTGGCTAGATTTAAGAGAATATTTCTATTCCATTTTCTCAAATGCATTTAGCTTCAAAACAATATTTAGAAAAAGCAAGTTATACCTTTTCATTCCATCACAATAATATAATTATATATCAACTGTAATATCATAACAAAACAATAATATACTTTTATCATAAAATCAGTCTCTCTGCTCATCTCTTTGTCCTTCTCTAAAGCTTTTTTATGTAATGATCAGGCTAACTGAGTAAATTCCCTAGACTGAAAAGTTCTTTCCACTTATATGCACAGCTCCAATTATGAAAGAGAAACTCTATTAATATGACTGTAGCCATGTTAGAGAGATAGAGAAACCGAAACACACAGCTTCCTGTTCTGCTCAGCTTTACACCATCAGTTTTTCCCTGTATTCCTTTCCCATTTCTATCTCTTCCCACCACTTTCCTCTCAGGATGTTAACTGGCTCTGCCAAGGTTACCCACTGCCTCTTGCACAACCAATTTGCCTCCACCATCTGCATCTCATTCAAAAGCTGCAGAAAGACATTATCAGAACACCGGTCCTACTGCGAAATTAAGGTGAAAAATTCTGCTGCTGTGCTTTAAGCAATGAGCATGCAAATTCCTGCCCTTAGCTCAGGGCAAAATGTTACATAGTAACATACATACATAGTAGATGACGGCAGAAAAAGACCTGCTTGCTTGATCTCCCCCTCCCCAGTTCATCAAGAAGACAGGACCAACGCCTACTCGCTCCTGCTCTGGTGCCAGCATCCTGAAAAATGGCACAGCCCAGCCCCGCACAGTGCATCCTGGGAAGCACAACGCACAGTCTGCCATATAAGGGAATTTTCCCCTTATTTGGTAGTTAGGCCAAGACTACAAAATAAGGGGAAATTTCTTTATATGGCAGACTGTCCTCAGCTGATGCATCTCAGGATGCAGCGTGTGGGGCTGGATGCAGAACAGGCTGAGCATCGTTCCTGCCTCTTTTAAGGTATGAACTGGGTGGGGGGTCTGAAGGATAGTTTGGGGATGAGGGTGTACTAGACACCAGGGAAAAGGGTTTTTGGGGGGGGAGGGGTATTGGATATTAGGGAGAAGCATTTATTTTTATAGTCAAGGTTGGGGTCAGATAGGGGAAGGGTTAAACTAGACACCTGGGAAAGATGTTTATATTTAGGGTCATATTGCGTCAGAAGGGATGGTTTGAAGTTGAAGGTTTGCCAAAGTCACCCTGTGAGGGTTTTGGGACACTTTGCTTCCCCCCCCCCCCCCCCCCCCCCCCCGCATCCTTCACGACCCAATGCAGAGCTAAAAACAGAAGGCCAAATTTTGAAGCCATTTACTCAGATCTGTTATCCGGATAAATGGCGTAGTCAGGCCTATGTGTTGACTGTTCCGAATATCACTGCAGACCATCTTGTCACTATCCAGAGAGTGCCAGGGTGGTTCGGGGTGGAACGAAAGCGCAGCTGGAAGTTAGCTGACTGAATACCACGCCGACAGATAACTAGGTAAAAGCTACGTTCCCGCCCGTAACCTCCGTTCACAGGATAAATCCCTCCTCTCAGTACCCTTCTCCACCACCGCCAACTCCAGGCTCCGCTCATTCTGCCTCGCCTCACCCTATGCTTGGAACAACCTTCCTGAACCCTTACGCCAAGCTCCCTCCCTGCCCGTCTTCAAGTCTTTGCTTAAAACCCACCTCTTCAATGCTGCGTTCGGCACCTAACCCTTACCGTTCAGTGAATCCAGACTGCCCCAATTTGACTGCCCCTATCGGACCGACCGTTCACTTGTCTATTAGATTGTAAGCTCTTTGAGCAGGGACTGTCTCTCTTTGTTAAATTGTACAGCGCTGCGTAACCCTAGTAGCGCTCTAGAAATGTTAAGTAGTAGTAGTAGTGATAGGATGAAGAACCAGAATGCTGCTCCTGTACTCAAGCTTTTGCTACATCCCTGCAAAACAGGGGCTGCAAGAACTCAACCGGAATTGGTAAGACAACTAGGCAAACAACTATCACTACACGGTAAAGAGGCCAGGAAGTGGACGCAGTCTGACTATGACCTGTCTACATGTGGAAGAAAGGCAGAATGGCACCAGCATGGATCTACTAGGAATCAGGTCATACACAACGGTACAAGATGGAAGACAGAGGCTGAGATGCAACTGAAGACAAGGACAACACAGAGAACATTACCAGACAATGAGTTAGGAGTCAGTGACCGGAAGGGGCATTCATGCGGCATAGGATGGATGTATTAGGATATAATCCCCCAGATTCTATATATGACACCCAAATTTGGGTGCGTTGCTGAGATGTGTGCGCAAATTAATTGGTTAATGAACTCTTAAGCATGAACTACTTGGCTGCCAAAAACCAATTATTGATGTTAATTGGAACTCATTAAAATTTGTGCTGGCATCTGGCTGCACGCTATTCTGTAGGACAGGGTGCCTAAATCCTATAGGCTGTATCCTGAAAAGGGGCGTGGCCATGGGAGGGGCATGGGTGTGTCAGGGGTGAAAGATTACGTACATACTTATAGAATACTGGGTCAGGGAAGGGTAACTTGCACTCTAGCAGGCTGTCATGTGCTGAGTTCTTGTGGGCCTGAGTAGCATCTGGGTGGATCTGGGGAATGTCACTGTCCTACTGAGGACTATAGTTCCAGGTAGTCAGCTTTACAGTAGGTGGTTTCTCTGCATAATTCTAAAGTAAGAAACCCACTAGCACAACCCGAGGATGGACTCCTGGAGTGGAAGGGGGGGGGGGGGATGGAGTGGGTGGTTGGGTAGAGAGGAGGGGGAGGGGTGGGGTACAGGGAAGTCGTACTGTTCGTTGATATGGTTGGGGTGTGTTTTACTGGAGTTATTGGTTCAGGGGTTTTTGCATTGTTTTGTATGTTGTTAGGATTCCCTGACTTGTATTCTTGGGGGTGGTGGACTCTGGAACTGAGGAACTGAGTTTGATTCCCACTTCAGGCACAGGCAGCTCCTTGTGACTCTGGGCAAGTCACTTAACCCTCCATTGCCCCATGTAAGCCGCATTGAGCCTGCCATGAGTGGGAAAGCGCAGGGTACAAATGTAACAAAAATAAAATAGATACTATTGGAGATTCTACATGGAATTTTGGAGATTCTATATGGAATGTTGCTGCTATTGGAGATTCTACATGGAATGTTGCTATTCCACTAGCAACATTCCATGTAGAAGGCTGCGCAGGCTTCTGTTTCTGTGAGTCTGACGTCCTGCACGTACGTGCAGGACGTCAGACTCACAGAAGCAGAAGCCTGCGCGGCCACATTGGTGATCTGCAAGGGCCGACTTCTACATGGAATGTTGCTAGTGGAATAGCAACATTCCATGTAGAATCTCAAATAGTAGCAACAGTGGAGGAGTGGCCTAGTGGTTAGAGTGGTGGACTTTGGTCCTGGGGAACTGAGTTGGATTCCCACTTCAGGCACAGGCAGCTCCTTGTGACTCTGGGCAAGTCACTTAACCCTCCATTGCCCCATGTAAGCCGCATTGAGCCTGCCATGAGTGGGAAAGCGCAGGGTACAAATGTAACAAAAATAAAATAGATACTATTGGAGATTCTACATGGAATTTTGGAGATTCTATATGGAATGTTGCTGCTATTGGAGATTCTACATGGAATGTTGCTATTCCACTAGCAACATTCCATGTAGAAGGCTGCGCAGGCTTCTGTTTCTGTGAGTCTGACGTCCTGCACGTACATGCAGGACGTCAGACTCACAGAAGCAGAAGCCTGCGCGGCCACATTGATGATCTGCAAGGGCCGATGTTACTAGTGGAATAGCAACATTCCATGTAGAATCTCAAATAGTAGCAACAGTGGAGGAGTGACCTAGTGGTTAGTGTGGTGGACTTTGGTCCTGAGGAACTGAGTTGGATTCCCACTTCAGGCACAGGCAGCTCCTTGTGACTCTGGGCAAGTCACTTAACCCTCCATTGCCCCATGTAAGCCGCATTGAGCCTGCCATGAGTGGGAAAGCGCAGGGTACAAATGTAACAAAAATAAAATAGATACTATTGGAGATTCTACATGGAATTTTGGAGATTCTATATGGAATGTTGCTGCTATTGGAGATTCTACATGGAATGTTGCTATTCCACTAGCAACATTCCATGTAGAAGGCTGCGCAGGCTTCTGTTTCTGTGAGTCTGACGTCCTGCACGTACGTGCAGGACGTCAGACTCACAGAAGCAGAAGCCTGCGCGGCCACATTGGTGATCTGCAAGGGCCGATGTTACTAGTGGAATAGCAACATTCCATGTAGAATCTCCTTGTGACTCTGGGCAAGTCACTTAACCCTCCATTGCCCCATGTAAGCCACATTGAGCCTGCCATGAGTGGGAAAGCACAGGGTACAAATGTAACAAAAATAAAAAAATAATCCAACTTCAATAATGAAGGTAGTTAATACCTTTTCTAAATTTTCTGGCTATAAAATTAATTTTTTTTTTTTTTTATTTACACACTTGCTCCAACTTATTATAACAAATCTCTTTATTAGAAAAATGTACTATTATACTAAACACATAACTTATTTTAAAAACACAAAAATCACAATAATACTATCTTTTCACACATTCTCCATTCACTCATAGTACCTGTCTAGCAACAAATAATAATCTCACTTTGCTTGTGTTGAATTAAATTAGTATGACAATATCAGAGTTATTTTATAGTCCCCTAAACAATCTTATCCCAGCTTTCCGCATGGGTCCTTAGTATCTTGCAAATCCAAAGTTCTTTTCTTGAAGTTGTAATATAGTCTCTGACTCAGTTCTCCATTTAAAAAAAAAAAAAAAAAACCAACACTTTCAATCGTCATACAGGTACTTGGTGAAGGACTGAGGTAATCGCTCCTGAATTTGATGTCAGTTTTTTCCTTATACAAATGTCGGTTCCTCAATGCAGGACCGCATTTCGCTCACTTCCTCAGGAGGAACCACTGCTCCATCTAAAACAACACAATCCCACTGTTACCCCACTACATTCTAATATACTGATTTTAAATATTTAAACAATACTAAATCACCATACATTTTTATACATATACGCAAAAGAATCACCTACTTTAATCAATGCACACCGGCTGCATGCCTGGGCGAGACTTCTCAGCTCGAGAACCAACTGCCTTATCACTGAAACTAAACGGAGAGGCACGAGCGCCATATTTAAATCCTCACGTCATCAACCACCCCGCCTACTACATTTAAAGAGACATAACCTCATACCCATTCTACTTCCTGGTTGAGCCCCATTGGTGCCACTGTTTTCCAGGTGTAAATATATCGTTGTTCAATGGATAGCAAACGAGTACTGATATCTCCCCCCTTACTACTGCTTAGAGGGATCTGTATCAATACCACACATCTAAGTTGTTCTATAGTATGATTACTTTCGTACCTGTGAGCCACTAAAGGGTTCACCATTTTTTTCAAACGTAAATTACTAATATGTTCTGCTAATCTATTCTTTAAAGGGCGTTTCGTATGTCCTATGTAGTAAAGCCTACAGGGGCATATAATGCAATATACCACCTGAGCACTAGTACAGGTGGTATTTTGTCGCAGGAAAAATTCCCTATTGCTGTAAGGTATAGGGATAGATCCTGTATCCAAGGAATAACGGCAGTATACACATTTCCCACACGGGGAGTGTCTGCCTTCCTCAATATTCAATCTTGGTCTCTTTAATAATTCACCCACGTTAGCTTGACGCCTATAGGCCACCTTAGGTCGCTCCTTGAATTCGGGGTGTATAGAGAGGACATGCCAATATTTATGTACAATCCCACAAATGGCAGAAGCCCTTTGTGAGAATGGAATGACACATGCCAAAGCTTTTGAAGGAGGTCTTGACTTTGGTAAAAAATAACCATGAACGGTGGGCATAAAGGGCCCTTCTATATGCATTTTTGAGGATCCTAGATGGGTAACCGCGGGCTCTAAATCTCTCTATCATAATTTTAGCCTGCTTTTTAAATTCCAAAGTAGAGGAACATAAGCGTCTCAGGCGCATCAATTGTCCAACCGGTATCCCTTTCTTTAAACCATGATGATGAAAACTTTGATAGTGTAGTAAGGTATTACGGTCGGTGGGTTTCCGAAAAATAGTAGTAATAAACCCACCATCATCTATCCTATTAATTTTAATATCAAGGAACTCCAATTCATTCTGCGATATTCTAGAGGTGAATTTAATATTAGAGTCCACGGTATTCAAATGCCCCCAAAAGTTCCTCAATTCTGCGATGGGTCCCCGCCATAACATTACCACATCATCAATATATCGCTTCCATGACACGATGTGCTTATACCATTGAGATTCATACACATGTCTTTTCTCAAACTGAATCATATAGAGGCATGCTAATGAGGGCGCCCCCATAGCTACCCCCTTAGTTTGTTTATAAAATTGATCCTCAAATTCAAAATAATTGTGACATACCACCCACGTCAACAATTGTCTCAGCACATCAATTTTTAATTGCGACATGTGTAATGTCTCAAACTGGTCACAAGCTATCTGTACAGCTTTATCTTGGGGGATATTTGTATATAAAGCAACCACATCCAAGCCCACCATATAGAAATCTTCATCTACTTGAGGTTCCAGCTGTTCCAATATTTGTATATAGTGCATAGAATCCCTTACGTAGGACTCCGCCTTTTTAGCTATAGGGTTTAACAAGTTATCGATGTATTTTGATAAGGGCTCCAGCACTGAGTCCCTAGTGGATACTATAGGGCGGCCAGGGGGGTCCGTGGTGGAATTATGAATCTTCGGGACAAAATAAATATATGGTATTTTAGGGTATGGGTGGCATAAAAATCTTTGCTCCGCTCTTGTAAGAATACCTTCTATGACTGCTTTATTCACTTATGTCTCAATATCAGATTGTAATTGTCTTATGGGATCTGTTTCAAGCAGTATATAATATTGAGGCTGACCTAGATGTCCCATCGCCTCTTGTTTATATTTTCCCCTGTCCATCACCACCACTGACCCTCCCTTATCCGCCCTTTGAACTACGATATTATGATTATTAGCTAATTCCTGGATGCCCCGACGCTGTAAACCCGAGATGTTACTACGCGTTCTTTCTTCACTAGCTTCCATTTTGGCTATATCATGCAGGACTAATTTTTGATAAGCTTGAATCAAAGGGTCTATCATACCAGGTGGCACCCACCTGGATTTATATCCTGTACGTGGAAGTATCGGGCCATCCTGGGTGTCCCCCTTATTACCAAAATGTAAGCGTAACCTTAATTCTCTAAAAAAGCGATAAAGCCCACGTCTGGTTTCAAACGCATCATATTTGTTAGAAGGCACAAATGATAAACCCTTAGTCAAAACCTCCTTTTGTGCTAAGGACAAAGTGCCATTCGAAATATTAATAATATTGTTTACTTCTTGGGTATTTTTCGGTTCTTGGGTCCCTTGCCTCCTCCCTTGAGATCCCCTGGAATATTTATTTGTTATAATAAGTTGGAGCAAGTGTGTAAATATTATATAGATAGCTCCAGCAATTTCTAATGAGTCCCTATTGAGTGGTATTATAAAATTAATTGCCAGAAGTCTGAAGTAATGCCTATGAACAATTTTACCAATTGATCAGACATAGGTGATTCACAATTTAAATGGTTACCATTGCAACTTAAATATTTAGGTGTCTGGCTTAACAGACCCCTTACAGACTATTGAACAACGCAGACAAAATTAATAAATGACTTGATGAGGCAATTACTAAATGGTCTCCTTTACATGTTTCATGCTGGGGGAGATTGGAAGCGATTAAAATAATGTTAACCCTTAAAATAAATTACATCTTGTCAATGTTACCGGGCCTATGTACCTTGCAACTTTATAAGAACTTAAACGCTAAATTGTCTTAATTCCTTTGGAAGAATAAAACACCAAAAATTGCACTTATGACACTCAAATCATCAAAACTTAATGGAGGTGTTGGATTTCCAGACTTTTATGACTACCATCGATCCTCATTATGGACATAGACTGGGAATCCTTCTAGAGTAGAAGAAATAGACCCAACTCATTCAACTAGTCTTTCTCAATCCTTATTTTTCCTTACGCACAGAACTCTCCGAACTCCAATTACAAAATGGAGAGCTGTTCTTTCCAATTACGATCAATGTTGATGTTGTGATAACGTTCAAGGCACCTTAATGCACATGATATATGATTGTCAACTAATACAGGTTTTTTGGAAACAAATATGGCACTGTATACCGAAAATCTTCAATTGCGCTATTCCGTTATGTGCTGATGTGACTATATTGAGAACTGTCTACCGACAAGTTAATCAATCATTGGACCAAGGCAAAGTCCTTGATATGACTTTTGTTGGAATTCAAACAATATTAGGTAACTGAAAAAGTTCAAGTGCTTTAAATAGTACCTTTTAGTGGAACACACTTTGTCAAGTCTATAAATTCGAAAGTAAAGCAGCAGAGAAAACTGATTGGCACAAATCAATTTCACGTAACTGGAAACCAGTTGACCACTTTCTAGCACATAAAAACTTGAGACTCGTCTTAATATTTGGGATACACTGATGGCAGTTGTTTTGATATACTTCAATTAAATATTTAAACCTCATCATTAAAGACTGTTATATGGCCTATCTATGTTACTGTAAATTGGCATCCTCTCCTTGCTATTATTATAAATTTCCTTAATTATTACTTTACTGATTTTCTTTTTTCTGTATGTCCAATTTTTCTCTTCTCACATTCCTTTCTATTATGTTCATAATGATAATTCAATACAGAATGTACGAAATCTAATGTACCTGAATTAGTGGTAGCAGAAAGGAAGGAATGTAAGAAGAAATAGGATGTGAGGAGATGGGGAGAGACAATCCGAGAACGAGGAGTAGCTCTAAAGTTGGAATAAAGTTGATTAGTCATGCTTGACAGTGTGGATTTCTGAACAGAGTTACTCGGGGAGAGACACAGAGAGGGGCATTTTTGAACAGGGATGACCATCTCTAAGGGCGCCCAACTCTAAGGATGGTGCCGTGAAGGGGCGGGGTAATGCGTATTATCGAAACAAGATGGACGTCCATCTTTCATTTCCATAATACGGTCGGGGACGCCCCAATCTTGACATTTAGGTCAACCTTAGAGATGATCGTCCTCGGTTTTCAGCGATAATGTAAACCAAAGACGTCTATCTTAAAAATGTCCAAATCCAAGCCGAGGAGCCAGCATTTGTAGTGTACTGGTCCCCGTCACATGCCAGGACACCAACCAGCCACCCTAGGGGGCACTGCAGTGGACTTCACAAATTGATCCCAGGTGCATAGCTCCCTTACCTTGGGTGCTGAGCTCCCCAACCCCCCCCCCCCCCCCCAGGTCTGCCTGCCTGAAGTACACTGCACCCACTACAACTGCTCCAGGGACCTGTATACTGCTGCGATGGACCTGAGTATGGCATTTGAGGCTGGCATAGAGGCTGGCAAAAAAGTATTTTTAAACTTGTTTTTTATGGTGGGAGGGGGTTAGTGACCACTTGGGGAGTAAGGGGAGGTCATCCCCGATTCCCTCTGGTGGTCATCTGGTCAGTTCGGGCACCTTTTTGAGGTTTGGTCGTGAAAAAAATGGACCAAGTAAAGTCGGCCAAGTGCTCGTCAGGGACGCCCTTCTTTTTCTATTATCGGCCGAGGACGACCATCTCCTAATCACGCTCTAGTCCCGCCTTCGCTACCCTGCTGACATGCCCCCGTGAAGCTTGGTCGTCCCCGCGATGGAAAGCAGTCGAGGGTGTCAAAAAAATCGGCTTTCAATTATGCTGATTTGGTCAACCTTGCGAGAAGGACGTCCATCTCCCGATTTGTGTTGAAAGATGGGCGTCCATCTCTTTCGAAAATAAGCGTGAGAGACACCCAGACACACACTTTCTCCCTCTCTCGGACACACATACACAGCCGTTGTGCTGATGCTCATGTGCTGTCCTGGGGCTGACAAAGTAAAGAGCAGTAGGCGTTGAACATCAGTTATCTTAGCTTTTGCGCACAATCCAAAAATGAGTTTTGCGCATGAGCTAAAGCCTTACACAGAGATCGGTGCACAGTGCATTTAGGGGTCCATTTACTAAGGTACGCTGAAAAATGGCCTGCGGTAGTGTAGATACGTGTTTTGGACGCGCGCAGAATTATTTTTTAGCGCATCTACAAAAAAATGCCTTTTTTAAATTTTTGCCGAAAATGGGCGTGCGACAAAATGAAAATTGTCACGCGTCCATTTTGGGTCTGAGACCTTACCGCAAGCCATTGACCTAGCAGTAAGGTCTCACGCAGTAACTGGGCAGTAATGGTCTTTGTGCATCAGATTCTACTTGATGCACGTAGCTGCCGCATGTCAGAAAATAAAAAATATTTTGTTGGGCTCATGTAGTTGCCTACACGGCTCAGTAAAAGGATCCCTTAAATCCATACTAATGAAGCTATTGCAACCACAGAAAGGCGGTATATCAAGTCCCTTTCCCTTTCCCTGTTCAGCATAGATGCAGATAAATGGACAGAAGACCAAAAGGCTGAGCTCAATTAAAAGGTTAATTTGTGCTGCCTATTTCCTTCTCTTTACATGAGCATATAAGACCCACAAGTTTTTTCCGGGTTTCATAGACAGCGTGGCTAAAAAAAAAAAAAAGACAGAGAACCGAAGGGAAGCTGTGGCAGAACAAAAGCAAAGTGCCATACTGTTGAGAGCAGCTCACGCACACAGGTCTCAGCACAAAGAACTGTGCACCAGGCAGACACATCTTCGCCCGCTGGAATGCTTTCCGCACGTAAATATTTGTAATGCACGAAAGTTCCACACAAAATAGCATTCCAATACATTCACAGTTTGGGGGCCGATGCCTGCGTAAGACCTGTAATCACATCAGCGAACACTTTTGCATTGGGCCTGTTTGCATACTGTTTGGAGAGCAGAACATTGGTGCTACTTTTGCATCAGGAAACCGTGTGCTAACTCTCGTGCACAGCTGTAACACAAGGTTTCTGCATCAGCCCCGCAACGAATGCACCTACCCAAGCTCTGCAGCAGCATTGACTAAAGTCGTTGCATTTGCTAGGAGCTCATTTCCTCAGTCTGCATTGGCCCCCTCAAAGTTCCCCCATCTCTTTCCCATTCCAATCCCATCTCAGTAACCCCCCCCCCCTTCCAACTCCCCAGAGCTCTGTCTCCACTGCCCCCTTTCGAGCCCACCCAGCTGAAAAGAAGCTTTGCTAGCACCAGGGCACAGGATGGTCTTCCTGCCTTATCCCCTCCCTTCCTACATCTGTATTTTCTGTTCACATGTTCCTGCCTGTATCTCACCTTGTCCTTCTGCCTTATCCCCTCCCTTCCTATATCTGTACTTTCCCCTATCTGCAGCTCTTTCCCATTTGGCTGTATGTCACCGAATTCTGAGTGCTTCCTGCATGCGATTTGTTCTGGAAATGAGAATGTTACCACCAGGAAGATGAAAGAGGCTGTGTTGCTTCTGAAACATCTTTGCTCTTCACCGACTCCAATACATAAGACAAGGAGAACACAGTTTAAGAGATAAGACAACCTCCAATCGTGTGTGACACGCATCTAACAAGTGAAACATGGCATGCCTGAGCAGCTAATAGCTTGTGGTAACAGTTTTCTAGTCTCTGGCAGTGGCTGACAATTCATCTGTAGCCTACACCTGGGTACGTAAGATGATTTTTTTTTTTCACACAGTATGAATAGTGCCAAATGCAGTGTCGGTTTGAAACTCACCACACTCTGGCAGCCACCTCGGCTGGGTTTTCTGCTCCATTCCACCTAGTCTGTTCCATGCATGCTCCCCGCCTGTGTTCTTTGCATGGTCTGCAGCACACTGGGATGGGGGGGGGGGGGGGGCTCCTTTTACAGATCTCCTCTAAGCTTTTCATGAGTACTACTACTACTTATCATTTTATATAGCGCTACTAGACGTACGCAGCACTGTACACTTGAACATGAAGAGACAGTCCCTGTTCCACAGAGCTTACAATCTAATTAGGACAGACAAACAGGACAAATAAGGGATAAGGACAAAGAGTAGCAAGATTCCAGAAACCCAAAGAGTAGCAACATTCTGTGCAGAATCCCAGAGAGTACCAAGATTCTGGAATCCCAAAGACTCCTATTATTACTTATCATTTCTGTAGCGCTACTAGACTTACGCAGCGCTGTACACTTGAACATGAAGAGACAGTCCCTGCTCCACAGAGCTTATAATCTAATTAGGACAGACAAACAGGACAAATAAGGGATAAGGACAAAGAGTTTCAAGATTCCGGAATCCCAAAGAGTAACAAGGTTCCAGAATCCCAAAGAATACTACTACTACTACTTATCATTTCTAAAGCGCTACTAGACTTATGCAGCGCTGTACACTTGAACATGAAGAGACAGTCCCTGCTCCATCAATCTAATTAGGACAGACAAACAGGACAAACAAGAGATAAAGGAATATTAAAGTGAGGGTGATAAAATAAGGGTTCTGAACAAGTGAACAAGGGTTAGGAGTTAAAAGCAGATTAAAAAAGGTGGGCTTTTAGCTTAGATTTGAAGACGGCCAGAGATGGAGCTTGACATACCGGCTCAGGAAGTCTATTCCAGGCATATGGTGCAGCAAGATAAAAAAAAGTCTGGAACGCCTTCTCTCTCTGCTTAGCATGAGGTTGAGAAGAAATATGGTAGCCGGGCAGAAGAAAATCTAGTGAAAAGGCTAAGAGAAAAAATGGGTAATAGGAAAGAAAACTTACTGGCCAATGTTGAAAGACTGCAGTCAGGAGGCAGGACTTGGAGCCTGATGTGAACAGATGCATGGAACGAGAGCTCCTCAGCCTGACCATCAAAGCCAATATATACCTTTTCACACCTTGCTACTCTCACTCACCATTTTCTGGAAATGGCAGAAAACAAAACTCCAATTCTCAGTGTCCTCCAGTTTGAAAAGACTGAAACTAATCCTCCGATTCCAGACAAGATGGCGGACAGAGAGAAATGGAAACCAGTGGACCCTATTCTTGCAGAGAGTCACACACTAAAAGACAAAATGCAACTGAAACTGACCAAATATCTTGAAAAAGAACTGGAGAATTTAAATGCTAAATTTAAGGTCTCTCAACAACAACTAAATAATTCAGAACAAGAACATCGACTTTATTTATTTGTTGCATTTGTATCCCACATTTTCCCACCTATTTGCAGGCTCAATGTGGCTTACATAGTACCGTGATGGCGATCGCCAATTCCAGTAGGAGAAATACAGAGTGGTCTAGTGTTGATGTTCATAGATGACTTTGAAATTAACAGCGCAGAAAAATAAGCAAAATGAAACCAACAACCAGAAGCTTCAGCTCGACCTGGAGGACTTATCCAACCACAATCGTAGCAGCAAAATCAGAATTCTGGGATTGCCAGAAACTTCCGAGGGCTCTGATATGATTGCCTTTCTTTCCTCTTGGCTCCCAAAAATATTAGATCTTTCCTTTGAGCCTCAATTTGGAAATCGAGCGGACTCACAGAGTTCCTTCCAGATCTTTCTCTACTGCTAAACATCCAAGGCCTATCATAGCGAAAATCCTTCGTTACCTAAACATCATATCCTCTTTCAGGGTAGGAAAATATTTTTCATTCCAGATCTAGCAAATTAATTTCTCATCTCTATTTTTGAATTTCGTTGATTATGGCTAATGCTAATATTATATCTTCGAATGTCAACGGTTTAATCCACCCAGTGAAAAGGAAGAAACTCTTTGCTTATATCAAAAAACAAAACATTTACCTGCATCAGAATGTCTTAAAATATAACTTTCTTGGATCTCTACTCATGCTTATTCTCCTGCACTTCATAAGAGAGCAGGTGTTTCTATATTAATTAACAAAACATTTCCATTTTTACTTGAATCTCAAAAAGTGTCAACAGATGGTAGATGGATAGCGGTAATGAAGGAGATTCTATATATAGCACCTAAAAAAATTCATGTAGAAAACATTGTGGAGGAGTGGCCTAGTGGTTAGAGCACCGGTCTTGCTGGTTCAAATCCCACTGCTGCTCCTTGTGATCTTGGGCAAGTCACTTAACCCTCCATTGCCTCAGGTACAAACTTAGATTGTGAGCCCTCCTGGGACAGAGAAATATCCAGAGTACCTGAATGTAATTCAACTTGAGCTACTACTGAAAAAGGTGTGAGCAAAATCTAAATAAAGATTCTAGAATTCTAAAGAATAACAAGATTCCATGCAGAATTTCAAAGTGTAGCAACATTCCATGTAGAACCCCAAAGAGTAACAAGATTCTTTGGGCTGGAGGAGTGGCCTTTGGGCTGGAGGAGTGGCCTAGGTCAGTTCAAATCCCACTGCTGCTCCTTGTGATCTTGGGCAAGTCACTTAACCCTCCATTGCCTCAGGTACAAACTTAGATTGTGAGCTCTCCTGGGACAGAGAAATATCCAGAGTACCTGAATGTAACTCACCTTGAGCTACTACTGAAAAAGGTGTGAGCAAATAAATAGTCAACTAAGCATATTCTATAAGCTGTGCCTAGTGGTATATAGAATACACTTAGTTGATATCCCAGTGCCTCCATTTACACCAATGAAAATTTTGCATAAATCCCTGTGCATAGATTTTACATGCACTGGGCCATATTCTATAACTACGAACGCAAATTTTGGAATGCCCACAAAACACCAATTTCCCCGCCCATAACCACACCCCTTTTTGCCTGCACACATTAGAAGTTAGGTGCACTGCATTACACAATATAATTATTGCCAATTAGTGCTCATTATTGCTTGTTAAGTGCTATTATCAACACTATTTCTTTTTTCTTTCTTTCTTTCTTTATTTATTAGGATTTATTTACCAACTTTTTGCAGGAATTCACTCAAGGCGATGTACAGTAAGAATAAATCAAACATGAGCAATAGACAATTACAGCAGTAAAAATATTCAAATAATAATACAAACTATGGCATAGTAGACTACTTACAATGTCAACACAATACGAAATAGAACATTTTAATTGATAGTGAAGGGTAAAGCAAAGATGGAACATACAGATAGGTAAGAGAGTAAGAGGAGTTAGAAAGTAAGGTGACTGATTTGAAGAAAGTTGCACATGAGGTCAGAAAGATTCTTAAACCAATTAACTTACACGCATTGTTATAGATTTTGCCTGGATTTCGCCATGGATCTCTAGACGCGCTACATAGAATGTGGGGGAATAGGCTATATTAATAATATTAAATACCTATTTTGAATGTCTTTGCTTCTAATATGGATAACCCTGATTTTTTTTTTTTACAGAACTGCCCAATTTTTGCTTGAAAATAATGACTGCTGTTTTATTGTAGCTGGTGATTTCAATCTCCTTTTAGACTTAAATTTAGATAGACAGTCTTCTTCAAACTGTGGAAAATTCTGTTCATGAAGAGAGCCACATAATCTTATATCCAATCTAAATCTTGCTGACCCATGGAGGATACGTAACCCTACTGACAGAGACTATACATTTGACTCTCTTCCTCATAATACATATACCAGAATAGATTTCGTTTTAGTATCCAAAATTTGATATTGGATGTGGCCTGCCGGTAGAATTTTCCAGTCCTAATCTCTGATCATGCTGCTCTATCTTTGATGTTATGTCTAGGTATAGGCTTATCTAGGAAATCTCAATGGAGATTTAATAATGACCTTTTACTTGACCTTGATTTTCTTCAATACTTTGAAAATGTTACTAAAGATTTCTTGCTCTGTAATCCTCCTGCTGGCTATGATGCTGTATTACTCTGGGAAACATTTAAAACCACTCTTAGACGAGAAATAATCAATTATTAAGAAAAGAAAACGTGATAATCTCGAATTTTAAAGTACTTGAAGATAAACGGATCCTCTTTACCCCCCCCCCCCCCCATTTACAAAGCCACGCAGCAATGCCGACACAGCCCCTCCAGAGTGAATAGGCTGTGTCGGCTTTACCACACCGGCAGCCGCTAGTGAGGTTTGTAAACAAGGGGGTTAGGACCTCTTTAACAAAGCCAAGCTACTGATTCCTGAGCGGCAATTCCTATGGGCTTCCTCTCATTTGTCACACAGGAATTGCTAGTACGGTTTAGTAAAAGAGACCCTTAAAGAACTATTTACAGTTAAAATACCGATATAATAAATTAGCTAGTAAAATGGCTGATCAAGAAACTTTTATTCAAAAATCTAGTAAGCACATTGGAGATAAAGCTGATCATTTATTATGTAAATGCTTAAAAAGTAAACACAGCAAGATTCACATTTTCTCCGTTAAAAATAACAGCTCACAAAGATGTACCTCTCAACTACATGTAGAAATTTCGTTACTTTTTTATGATAGTCTTTTTCAATCTAATCCAATCTTAATGCAAATATCATTCTGTTTTCTCAAAACTTTAGACCATCCCACTCTCACTGATAAAAAGCAAGAAATTTTGGGAGCTTCTATAACTGGGAAGGAAAATCAATGGCAGCAAATAAAGCACCAGGTCCAGATGGATACACAGCAGAATTTTTTTGAACTTTTTCAATCTATGCTTTTACCCCTTCTGTTAGATGCAGTATAAACTGGCCCGGTGCATGCCAAATCTGAAATTACCACCAGGGAGTGCTAGCCTGGTGGTAGTCTCGTTTTGGCGTGCACTACACACTTATAGAGCCCACCACACCTGGTGGTAATTTCAGATTTGGTGTCCACCCATACTGCCGGGAAAAATTATTTTATTTCCTACTGCGTGCAGCGTTTCTGGCATTAATTGGCAGTTGGCATGCACTGATTGGTCACCGCGTGTGTAGCTAGGTCAGTGGGTGGCATTAAGGGTTCAGGCTGTAAATAGGCAATGCTCTAGTTTCAATTTAACGCAGGTCCCTTTTCCCAGCCCATTGAATAAAAAAGCCCCTTTTCCCAGACATGGTAGAAACTAGCCAAGCGCGTGACAAAAACACACAACCACAGAGCACTTTTTGTCGCGGGTTAGTAAAAGGACCACTTAGTTTATTCTTGGTTATTTTACTATTGTTATGCTGTTAATGAAATTGTAAGTTTTATGTTAAACTGTACCTGCTGTCCACCACCTTGGGTGGATCTTTTCATAAAGGTGGTTAATAAAGCCCAATAAATAAATAAACTTTGATGAACTGTCTCTAAAGTACAAGTTGCCTTCTTTGCAATATTTCAACTGGTTGTGACTTACTCAGATAATCAATGTATTTATTTGGATTTTGCTTGCACCTTTTTCAGTAGTAGCTCCAGGTGAGTTACATTCAGGTACTCTGGATATTTCTCTGTCCCAGGAGGGCTCACAATCTAAGTTTGTACCTGAGGCAATGGAGGGTTAAGTGACTTGCCCAGGATCACAAGGAGCAGCAGTGGGATTTGAACCGACCTAGGCCACTCCTCCAGCCCAAAGAATCTTGTTACTCTTTGGGGTTCTACATGGAATGTCTGTATGGAATCTTGTTGTTCTTTAGAATTCTAGAATCTTTATTTATTTAGATTTTGCTCACACCTTTTTCAGTAGTAGCTCAAGGTGAGTTACATTCAGGTACTCTGGATATTTCTCACAATCTAAGTTTGTACCTGAGGCAATGGAGGGTTAAGTGACTTGATCAAGATCACAAGGAGCAGCAGTGGGATTTGAACCAGCCACCTCTGGATTGCAAGACTGGTGCTCTAACCACTAGGCCACTCCTCGTCAAAAGAAACTGAATAGAAATAAATTTATTACCTGACACATCTTCTATGCATGTCCTTAGTACAAAGCTGATGACCAACGGAAAAATGATCTCATCTATCTACCAACTGATAAATCATTCTATATTCAATTTAGACAACAGATTGATTTTCCATTGGACTACAGAACTGATTTTAACAACATATTCAATACCATGGGAATACTCTAGACACAATCAGCTACTTTGCTCCAATCTATGTACTTTTTCGATCCTAGAGGTCTTCTTTTACTAAGCCCAAGGTGGGCTTGTCGCTCGCTATACAGGAAGTACCGCCAGGCTACCACAGCAGTCCGGAACTACTTCCCACCCTTAGCGCACTATCATTGCCAGAGTGTACCCGGTGGTAATCACGGTTACCACTGGGTTAACATGGGAGCCCTTACCGCCACGCCACGTCAATCGGTGGAGGTAAGGGCTCCCCCCTGAATTGGCTGGCCACACGGCCATTTCCTGCAGGAAGACAAGACTTCCTTTTACCAGCTGCAGTAAAAGGGGACCTTGGTGTGCGTGTAAAACATGCGCCAGCCCCTTTTGCCGCAGCTTGGTAAAAGGGGCCCAGGGCTTTATGGACTCCAGAAGGGAAATATAAAGCAAAATTACCGGTTAATTATCTTTACTGATATTGTAACTCTTCAGTTGGAACTATACAACATATGTTCTACGAATGTCTCATCATACAAGGGTTCTGATGCTCTGTTTGGAAAAAGTATACAAAAGATTCTGAATATTGAAGTACCATTTTCTACTTAATGTCCTGCAAAACAGCATATACGGTAAATGGACCATTTTGGACTCTCTTACCCTTTACCCACTTCCTCTTGACACCCTATTCTTTCTATCCTTGCTGAATACTACAATCCAGGGGCATAGCCAGACTTCGGCGGGAGGGGGGTCCAGAGCCCGGGGGTGAGGGGGCACATTTTGGCCCACTCCCCAGCGCCGCTGACCCCTCCGCCACCATTGCCAACACCCCCCCCCCCCCGCCGCTGCCAGCACCACCAACAACAACTTTGACCCCCCTCCTGCCGAGAACCCTCTCGACCCCCCCTGCCCGCTCGCCATCACCGTCGCCTACCTTTGCTGGCGGAGGACCCCAACCCCCCCGCCAGCCGAGGTCCTCTTCTTCCTTCGTTCTGTTTCTGAGTCTGACGTCCTGCACGTTGTACGTGCAGGACGTCAGACTCAGAAACAAAACGAAGGAAGAAGACTTCAGCTGGCGGGGGTTGGGGTCCCCCGCCAGCAAAGGTAGCAGACGGTGACGGCGGGTTGTGTCAGCAGATGGCTGGCGATCTCTTCCGAAAATAAGCTGGATAGGCGCCTACACAGCATAGTAAAATGGTCCCTGTATGTCTTGTAGATAAATACGAACTTAAAGCATCAGAAAAAAAAAAAAAAAAACAGGGTCCATAAGATAACATCTATATGGAAACCTCTGGAAAAATCCTTAGAAATCAGAGTGTGAATATTTCATCAATGGGTTCTTTGTCATTGTCATTTTATCCTTTGCCGTTTTTTTTTTTCTTTTTTTCAATTTGATTTACTCTTTATTTTTCTAATCATGTCATTATTCATGCTCACTGTTCACCACATATGCTATTACTGAATTGACATGGCTGATTATTATTTCCAGGATGGTAATTATTGTTATTTTTCTGATTGTATTGGCTGATTCAGCCACTGTTATCTTTATTTGAAAAATCAATAAAAATTGTATGAACTAAAAAAAAAAAAAAAAACAATAAAAGGCTGCAGTCAGAGCGTTTCAACACCAGCCATGTGTTTAAATATTTTATATATATCGAAGACATAAAAAGCCAGACTGACAGTGGCCAGTCTGGGCCATATGTACCATCAGATGTATTGCCATGTATTCAAAGCCACTGTCATAGATCAGTGAGTACTGCCGCACTACTGAATGTCGCCAGGCTATCCGTAGAGAAATGACAAGCCCACACTCGGACCTCACTACTTACTACTACTTATCATTTCTATAGCGCTACTAGACGTACGCAGCGCTGTACACTTGAAGGGCGTTTGGAAGGGGCAGAGATACTGAAAGGCGAACTCGAAACCTTCATCGAAAGGTGTGGAGGAGTGGACTAGTGGTTAGGGTGGTGGACTTTGGTCCTGGGGAACTGAGTTCGATTCCCATTTCAGGCACAGGCAGCTCCTTGTGACTCTGGGCAAGTCACTTAACCCTCCATTGCTCCATGTAAGCCGCATTGAGCCTGCCATGAGTGGGAAAGGGCGGGGTACAAATGTAACAAAAATAAAATAGATACTATTGGAGATTCTACATGGAATGTTGCTATTCCACTAGCAACATTCCATGCAGAAGGCTGCGCAGGCTTCTGTTTCTGTGAGTCTGACGTCCTGCACGTACGTGCAGGACGTCAGACTCATAGAAGCAGAAGCTTGCACGGCCACATTGGTGATCTGCAAGGGCCGACTTCTACATGGAGAATCTCAAATAGCACCAACAGTGGAGGAGTGGCCTAGTGGTTAGGATGGTGGACTTTGGTCCTGAGAAACTGAGTTTGATTCCCACTTCAGGTACAGGCAGCTCCTTGTGACTCTGGGCAAGTCACTTAACCCTCCATTGCCCCATGTAAGCAACATTGAGCCTGCCATGAGTGGGAAAGCGCGGGGTACAAATGTAACAAAAATAAAATAGATACTATTGGAGATTCTACATGGAATGTTGCTACTATTGGAGATTCTACATGGAATGTTGCTATTCCACTAGCAACATTCCATGTAGAAGGCTGCGCAGGCTTCTGTTTCTGTGAGTCTGACGTGCAGGACGTCAGACTCACAGAAGCAGAAGCTTGCGCGGCCACATTGGTGATCTGCAAGGGCCGACTTCTACATGGAGAATCTCAAATAGCACCAACAGTGGAGGAGTGGCCTAGTGGTTAGGATGGTGGACTTTGGTCCTGAGAAACTGAGTTTGATTCCCACTTCAGGTACAGGCAGCTCCTTGTGACTCTGGGCAAGTCACTTAACCCTCCATTGCCCCATGTAAGCCGCATTGAGCCTGCCATGAGTGGGAAAGCGCAGGGTACAAATGTAACAAAAATAAAATAGATACTATTGGAGATTCTACATGGAATGTTGCTACTATTGGAGATTCTACATGGAATGTTGCTATTCCACTAGCAACATTCCATGTAGAAGGCTGCGCAGGCTTCTGTTTCTGTGAGTCTGACGTGCAGGACGTCAGACTCACAGAAGCAGAAGCTTGCGCGGCCACATTGGTGATCTGCAAGGGCCGACTTCTACATGGAGAATCTCAAATAGTAGCAACAGTGGAGGAGTGGCCTAGTGGTTAGGATGGTGGACTTTGGTCCTGAGAAACTGAGTTTGATTCCCACTTCAGGTACAGGCAGCTCCTTGTGACTCTGGGCAAGTCACTTAACCCTCCATTGCCCCATGTAAGCCGCATTGAGCCTGCCATGAGTGGGAAAGCACGGGGGTACAAATATAACTAAAATAAATAAATAAAAATGTGCATCTGAATAGTTTAGATTTTTGCCGCAGTTCACCCTGTTTCGTGCCAGGGCAGCCCATAAGAATTCTTAGCAGCTCACTGCAAATGCAGGCATAACGGGTTTATAGATCCACTGACCATCACCAAGGGGGCAATTCTGTAACTGGGAGGTGCCTTGAGGGTGGGCAGTAGAAGCTCTATAACAGAACCTAAGTGCCTACTTCACATGATAAAATATTAGTGGAACCTTACCATTTAGGGATCCTTTTACTAAGCTGCTGTAAACAGTGGCCTGCGGCAGTATGAGCATGTCTTTTGGGTACACACTGGGCTATTTTTTAACCTTTTTTTAAGTGGCCGGAAAATGGGTGTGCGCTAAAATTGAAACCAGCGCATGTCCATTTTTGGCCTGAGACCGTACTGCTACCCATTGACCTCGCTATAAGGTCTCATGTGCTACCCGCACGGCAGTGATGTAGCTACGTACATTTGGCCCTGGACCCCCCCCCCTGCCGACAACCCTCTCGACCACCCTCCCTCCGACCCCCTCCCCCGCCCGCCGTCGGCTACCTTTGCTGGCGGGGGACCCCAACCCCCGCCAGCTGAGGTGCTCTTCTTCCAGCACAAGGCTTCGTTCTGTTTCTGTGAGTCTAACGTCCTTACGTGCAGGATGTTAGACTCACAGAAACAGAACGAAGCCTTGCAGATCAGCCAGCGAGGTCCTCTTCTTCCTTCGTTCTGTTTCCTGAGTCTGACGTCCTGCACCTTGTACGTGCAGGATGTTAGACTCACAGAAACAGAACGAAGCCTTGCAGATCAGCCAGCGAGGTCCTCTTCTTCCGGCACAAGGCTTCGTTCTGTTTCTGTGAGTCTGACGTCCTTACGTGCAGGACGTTAGACTCACAGAAACAGAACGAAGCCTTGCAGATCAGCCAGCGAGGTCCTCTTCTTCCGGCACAAGGCTTCATTCTGTTTCTGTGAGTCTGACGTCCTGCGGCAGACTCACAGAAACAGAACGAAGCCTTGCAGATCAGCCAGCGAGGTCCTCTTCTTCCAGCACAAGGCTTCGTTCTGTTTCTGTGAGTCTGACGTCCTTACGTGCAGGACGTTAGACTCACAGAAACAGAACGAAGCCTTGCAGATCAGCCAGCGAGGTCCTCTTCTTCCGGCACAAGGCTTCGTTCTGTTTCTGTGAGTCTGGTGTCCTGCGGCAGACTCACAGAAACAGAACGAAGCCTTGCAGATCAGCCAGCGAGGTCCTCTTCTTCCTTCGTTCTGTTTCCTGAGTCTGACGTCCTGCACCTTGTACGTGCAGGATGTTAGACTCACAGAAACAGAACGAAGCCTTGCAGATCAGCCAGCGAGGTCCTCTTCTTCCGGCACAAGGCTTCATTCTGTTTCTGTGAGTCTGACGTCCTGCGGCAGACTCACAGAAACAGAACGAAGCCTTGCAGATCAGCCAGCGAGGTCCTCTTCTTCCGGCACAAGGCTTCGTTCTGTTTCTGTGAGTCTGACGTCCTTACGTGCAGGATGTTAGACTCACAGAAACAGAGCGAAGCCTTGCGCCGGAAGAAGAGGACCTCGCTGGCTGATCTGCAAGGCTTCGCTCTGTTTCTGTGAGTCTAACATCCTGCACGTAAGAACGTCAGACTCACAGCAACCGAACGAAGGAAGAAGAGGACCTCGGCTGGCGGGGGCAGGAGAGGTTTGGCGGCAGGAGGGGGGGTCGAGAGGGTAGTGGGCAGGGGGAGGTCAAAGTTGGTGGCAGCAGGGGGGGGTCAAAAATGGTGGGGGGGGAGTCGGCGGCGCCGGGGGGGGGGGGGGCGAAAATGTGCCCCCTCACCTCAGGCTCTGGACCCCCGTCCCTCTGAAGTCTGGCTACGCCCCTGCCACACGGTAAGAATGCAGCGCACGTCAACTGCTGTTTCCCGCCAGCTAAGTGACCAGCATTAGAAAATAATTTTCTACCATGGAATTCAGCGCATGCCAAATCTGGAATTACCAGCCAGCTCATGTTCTAGCCTGGCAGTGGTGCTAATTTGGCACACGCCATATGCGCATAAGCCCTTACACAGCTTAGAAAAGGGCCCCTTAGTGCCTCACTTTCACCAGCTGTAGACCTGGCATTAAAAGTAGTACCTAAACGCAGAAGTGGAAGTCCCGCCGATGACTCACCCACGCTCTGTCCCCTCGAAAATGCAAGCTATGGGGCAAATTCTAAAGCTGCACCTAAAATATTGGTGTGGAAAAAAATACACGTAAGCATTATTGTATGAAGTTAGGCAAGGTTTGTAAAATAGTGCTTAAGCACAGGGGTTGTGTGTAAATTTAGGCACATCCATTTGCACCAATGAAAATGTGGTGCAAATGCCCCCGTCTAAATTTACATACAGAACCCCCTTATTCTATAATTGCGTATGTAACTGGAATCCACACCCATGCTCCGCCCATGACCTCCCATTTCCATGCCCCCTTTTCCGGGACACATGTAAAATTTAGGCGTCGATTACAGCCAAAAACTGCTTGTTAAAAAGCTAATTATTGGCACTAACAGGCTTATTATTTAATTAAATCCCCTGCACAATTTTTGGCAAATTCCATAGAATTAGGAGGTATATTTAGATGACATATTAGTAAATATGCACAGAACTGTGTACCTACACACGTATATACTAAACATTTACATGTGTTGTTGGCCCAGTTAAAGAGAACGTTCCTCTTCTCGTTATGTCCAAACACACAGGATTCAAAGCAGGCAATACAAAATCACAGGACATCAATGATCACAATCGATGTGATGGAACATATTTTTGCACTGCACGTGTCAAATATAAAGAGGATTTCTGATGCAAAACATTATACAACATCAAAAGTAGCTTTGATTTTATACGATAAGCAACTGGCAATCACTTCAGTCTTTTTAAGTCTACAGCAATATGATCAAACTTTGACAAACAAAAAAAAAAGCAAACACACTGCTGAATTTTGAACCATTTGCAATGATTTAATATTGGTGGCAGATAAATGCAAATAAGCTATATTACAGTAATCGATACTACTCATAACCAATGGTTTCAACAACTTGAACAAGATCTATTTTTGGTAGAAGCAGTGGCGTTCCTTGGTCGGCTGCAACCAGAGGCAGATCACCGCTACGCACCCCACCCCCAAGGTGCAGCGTTGTCCACTCCCCCCACCCCCAGGTGCAGCACGACTCGGGTTACCATATTTTGTCCTCTGAAAAAGAGGACACATGTCCCGCCCCCTGTCCCGCCCCTGCCTGCCCACACCATGCCCCTATCGCGTCCTCGCCCCGCCCTTTCTCGCTTTCACCCCTCCCCCTGCCATATATTCCCCTCCCCCCGGGTCACATATTCCCTTCCCCTTACTTACTGTTTACTACCCTGGTGGTCTAGTGACCTCTTCAGGGCAGGAACGAGCCCCCGCTTTCCTGCCCGGAGCACTGCCGTTGCCCTGCATCCTGTTGCTGTAACAGTCTCGGGATTCAAAATGGCCGCCAAGAGTTGAAGTCTTGCGAGGCCGCTTCAACTCTCGGTGGCCATTTTGAATCCCGAGACCGTCACATAGCAACAGGATGCAGGGAAAGGGCAGCTCTTTCCTGCCCCGAAGAGGTCACTAGACCACCAGGGCAGTAGATAGTAAGTAAGGGAAGGGGATGGGATGGGAGGATAGGTCCGCCGCCCGCCCACCCGTTTGTCCAGAAATCCGAACAAACGGCGGACTGGCAAAACCCGCCCGGACGCCCAAACGTATGATAACCCTAAGCACGACACCCTCCCCCGGTGCATTGCCTCCAAGCCTCCACCCCCAGGTGCATTCTTCCTACCTGCTGGGAGCAGCCATGCGGCTGTTGGATCCACTGGCTCCCTGCTCCCTCTGCCCCAGAACAGGAAGTAACAGCAGAGGAAGCAGGGAACCAGCGGAGCCGACAGCCGCGTGGCTGCTCCCTGCACCCCTCCTGCAGTTTGCACTTGGGGCGGACCACGCCTACCACCCCATCCTCGGTACACCACTAGGTAGAAGTCTCTGTAATTTACTAAAGTAAATGGAGTCTCAAATAAGATGTGAGAGGGAAGAGATTTAGAAGCGGGAGACCAAGGGATGGAGTGCCTCACAGAGGGGACTAGGCCTCACCAGGAGAAATGTATCAGATAAGAGCAGTAAATCTCAAAGAAGCTATGAGAGAGAGCGGTCAGTTCCCAAATAAAGACATCTAAGAAGCAAAATAATCTTCAGGAATGAGAGAGTTTCAGGGGTAGAGAGTGAGGAGGGGGCAGAGGTTGTCTGGTAGCATCAGAGGGCCGATAGAAGGGCATCAGAATTAAGAGTGACAAGCTGACGAGATAAAAGGTTGGCAGGAATAATTTACATAGAATTACTGTGAGAAGCTCATTTAGATCTACATGAGTCTGTGACAGGTTCAGTGAGGGGAGGAAGACATGATAAATGTTAATCGCCTCATTTACTCTTTCCAATAAGAAAAAGATGGATAAGCAAAAGAGACAGAGATTATCCAGGAACTTAAGTGAAAATTAATAAACCCAAGTGGAAAAGAATATGTGTGGCATACTGTGACTGGTAGGGGTTTTGAACCCGATGTGGGCGTGGCCGAGCTGATGGAGGCTTCTCTAACTGCAGTAGCAGGTCAAACATGACTTGGCTGAAAAGGTGACAACAGGAAATCAGTTTATTCCTTGGTAATAGAGTGAAGTCTTAACAGAAAGTAAAGTTCATCAGTTCAGGTTGCTTCCATTATTATACTTCCCCTTTTAAGACATGTTTCTGCAGTTCAAGTGCAGCCATGAAGTAAAACTAAGTCTGTCCTGACTGAGCCGGTGTCCGCACCAGCCTGGAGGGTTCTAAGCCCGGCAAGTGACTCTTGTGCATTTCACCAGCCAATAAGGATCACACCTCCCTTCAAAAGAAACGTTAGTCCCTAGTTTTGAATATTCAGTTAAGCTGCTTAAAACTCAGCCCTTCTCTCCAACTCTTCCAGAAAAAGAAAAACAGTATTTTTCTGCAAGGTATAAAGTCTATTAGCAATTTTTGCGTTTCCTCTCAGAGAATGACACGGGGACGGGGACTCGCAGTAACCGTGGGGAAGGGGATGGGGACAGAGCCCGCGGGGATGGGGCGGGAACAGAGCATGAGGGGATGGGGACGGGGATAGATCCCCACAGGGATGGGGCGGGGATAGAAACAGAGCCCATGGGGACGGGGACAAACTTTGTCCCCATGTCCTTTTCTACTTTGAAGCCTATTAATGAACTGGTTCGTTATTTATGTTTGACTGATGCAGACAACGATATGATATTTTGAATTTTTTTTTTTTGGAAAAACAAGCAAAAAGGCTGGTCACAAATTTGCATGGGAGATCCTGTGCATTCCTGCTACCAGCACATCTTCTAAGAAGACATCTTCTATTGCAGGAAGGACTGCGAAAGACAGGAGAGATAGACTGAATCCTGAGATTGTTGATGACTTATTCATCCATAGATTAAAAAATCACCCTATGCCTGGAATAAACTCCCCGGGACCATACGCCAAGCACCCTCCCTATCCATCTTCAAATCCTTACTCAAAGCCCATCTCTTCAATGTCGCTTTTGGAACCTAACCATTGTACCTCTACCCAGGTAATCTAGACTGTTCCAATTTTTGATTGTCTGCACTCCTTGTCCTTCTTGTCCTTTAGATTGTAAGCTCCTTTGAGCAGGGACTGTCCTTCTTTGTTTTTTGTACAGCGCTGCGTAACCCTGGTAGCGCTCCAGAAATGTTAAATAGTAGTAGTATAACAATGCTTCGTAGGACATTTTTCTCTCCCTCTAGGGCATACAGAATGGGTTGTATTTTGTACCCCTGAACATTTTAACAGGGTAGATTAGGATTCCTTGGGATAGTAGAAGTCAGCTAGTGTTGGAATTGGAAGGGTAGAAAGTGGTGGTGGTGGGGAGGGGGTTATAGTTGCTCATTATTATTATTGTTTTCTATTTGTGATTTATACACTACAGTTGCACAGCATATTGTTCCTTTTTATATGTTAATAAAAAGATTTAAATATAAAATCATAAGTGTTCAAGGCTTCTGCAGATGAGGACAGAGCCTGCAGCGATGGGGTGGAGATGAAGACAGAATCAAACGGGGACAAGGTGGTGATGGGGAATCTTTGTCCCCGTGTCATTCTCTAGTACTTAGCAGCCTGCTGCTGGCCCAGCCCCTTCCATGCAAAGGTGGTAACTCCCCCTCCCCTTTTCCCTATCAGCTGCTGCTCAACTTCTAATGCAAAATTCATTTAAAGATTTGTTAAAAACCCACACTAACAAAAACAAAATTTAAAAAAAAGAACAAAACCACAGCCTTTCACAAGTGCTGGCCTAAAACTCAGATTGCTTGTGGTGCGGGGGGGGGGGGGGGGGGGGGGGAGGGGGGGGGGAAGATACCAGGCAGATAGTGTGGAGTGGGTTTCCTGTGCCCACCAACCTTGAGCCCAGGCCCACCCAAAGTTAGGTGTCTGTCTGTGCCACTGCTCCTGACCAGTCCAAACACAGCTTCTGGAGTAACAGGATTGTAACCTGTAAAGTCAATCAATTAAGACCTCAAGGCACTGGAAGAAGGGTAAAGTAGCTTCAGTACTGGTAAGAAAAACCCAATGCAATGGAGATTCCGCTAGAAATTTCTCAAATGACAATCCATCAGATGCTGCATCAGTCCAGACCTAGTCCACATACTTCTCAGCAGGGAACGGGAGATTTGGCTTCAGCAAGTTTCTTTCCTTTGCTTCTACCAACATTTCCATGCCTACCTCTTTTAAGCGTTATGGAACAGGGACACTCACTCACTCTCTCTCTCTCTCTCTCTCTCTCTCTCTCTCTCTCTCTCTCTCTCATCTCTCTCTCTCTCATATAAGTACAAAAGTATTGCCACACTGGGACAGACCAAAGGTCCATCAAGCCCAGCATCCTGTTTCCAACAGTGGCCAAATCAGGTCACAAATATAGGAGCCGGTCCTGTGGGTGCCATGGGTCCTTGAGCACCCCCAATACTGAACAAACTCCTTGACTGTGTCTAGGGAAGAGTAACTTCCATTTGGTTTAGCACCCCCAATCATTTTGAAAAGTTGGCTCATGGTCACAAATACCTGACAAGATCCCAAAAAAGCTCAACACATTTTATGCTGCTTATCCCAGAAATAAGCAGTGGATTTTCCCCAAGTCAATTTTAATAATGGTCTATGGACCTTTCCTTTAGGAAGCCATCCAGACATTTAAAAAAAAATCTCCGCTAAGCTAACTGCCTTTACCACATTCTCTGGCAACGAATTCCAGAGTTTAATTACACGTTGAGTGAAGAAACGTTTTCTCCGATTCGTTTTAAATTTACTACATTGTAGCTTCATCGCATGCCCCTTAGTCCTAGTATTTTTGGAAAAAGTAAACAAATGATTCACGTCTACCCATTCCACTCACTATTTTATAGACCTCTATCATATCTCCCTTCAGCCGTCGCTTCTCCAAGCTGAAGAGCCCTAGACGCTTCAGCCTTTCATCTTAGGGAAGTAATCCTATTCCCTTTATCATTTTCGTCGCCCTTCTCTGCACCTTTTCTAATTCCACTATATCTTTTTTGAGATGTGGCGACCAGAATTGAACACAATATTCGAGGTTCGGTCGCACCATGGAGCGATACAAAGGCATTATAACATCCTCATTTTTGTTTTCCATTCCTTTCCTAATAATACCTAATATTCTAATTGCTTTCTTAGCCGCCACCGCACACTGAGCAAAGGGTTTCAACATATCATCAACGAGAACGCCTAGATCCCTTTCTTGGTCGGTGACTCCTAACGTGGAACCTTTGATGACATTGCTATAATTCAGGTTCTTCTTTCCCACATGCATCACTTTGCACTTGCTCATATTACACGTCATCTGCCGTTTAGACGCCCAGTCTCGTAAGGTCCTCTTGTAATTTTTCATAATCCTCTCGCGATTTAACAACTTTCAATAAATTTGTGTCGTCAGCAAATTTAATTACTTCATTAGTTACACCCATCACTTTTGGAATGATAAGTACTAGTAATCGTGGTAGTAGAAGTAGATCACTGTCTTTCTACCTCTCTCTATCTGCTTTTCTTTGAGCTGTTTGAATTCTTTTTCTCTTTGACTAGTCTTTCTGACTCTGAAGTCAGCCTTACAGCCTAAGAGATTTTTTTTAAAGATCCATTTAGTGCTGTCTTTTCCTCTCCTTCCCTCTGCTGTTTCTTGCTAGAAGCACTTAACCTGAAATATTTGCAAAACTCATTTTTTTTCTCTGAAACGGAGACAAAAACATTATTGCTTGTCTTTCTGTCTGAGCACTTTTGAGATCATTTTTACATAAAGAAACTTTCTGATAGAAGTGTGTAGCTGAAAATGTTTGTTTTGTATCATTTCCCGTGTTTATGTGAATTTTTGTTTTGTTCTGGGGGTTTTTCTCCCCCTTCTTTCCGCAATATTGTTAAAAGTACGCACTCTTTTGAAAGAGAGCGCACGATTTGCAAAGAGAGAGTGCTCTTTCCAGTTGATGTAACATACATAGAAGGTGACGGCAGAAAAAGACCTGTACGGTCCATCCAGTCTGCCCAATAAGATAAACTCATATGCGCTACTTTATATGTATACCTGACCTTGATTTGTATCAACCATTTTCAGGGCACAGTGCATAGAAGTCTGCCCAGTACTAGCCCCGCCTCCCAAACACCGGTGCCACCACCCAATGTGAGCACGTGAACTCTATTACACATGTGCTATCAGGAAAGGGTGTAATTTCTTTGCAAATCCTGTGCAACCTTTGTGAAAAGTCAGCACGATTAGCCTAATGGGTAGTGTAATGGGTTCAATTCCCAGTATGACTCCTGGTGCCTCTGGGCAAGTCACTTAACCCTCAAAAAACAGCTTAGATTGTGATCCTACTAGAGACACAGAAAGTACCTGCACATAATATATGTAAACCAAAGAAACATGGAGGGGCATTTTCGATATGACGTCTAAGTCCGACTTTAGACATTTTGCAAAAATCATCCATAATCTGAATAGGAAAGACGGCCATTTTCAAAAAAGAAAAACGGCAATCTTTTTTTTTCCCCGAAAATACTGTTTTGAACAAGGTTTTGTGATTTGGACGTTTTGGTTTTTGGTCCATTTTTGAAAAACAAAAATGTCCAAGTGCAAAATGCACAAAATGAAGCCATTGGGATGTAGGAGGAGCCAGCGTTTTTAGTACACTGGTACCCCTGACATCCCAGGACAGCAATAGGGCACCCTAGCGGGCACTGCAGTGGACTTCATAAAATGCTCCCAGGTACACATCTGACCATTGCTCCCTTACCTTGTGTGCTGAGCCCCTCAAATCCCACTACCCCCAACTGAACACCACTACCATAGCCCTTACAGGTGAAGGGGCCACCTATATGTGGGCACAGTGGGTTTCTGGTGAGTTTTGGAGGACTCACAGTTTTCCTCCACAAGTGTAACAGGTAGGGGGAGGTAGGAGCCTAGGTCCACCTGTCTGCATTGTTACCAGGTGGGCGGTTTTACCGCCCAATTGGGCGGGTTTTCGCCAGCGGCGGCGGGAAAATTTCGCTGGCCGCGGGATGCGGTTTTTTGGGCGGTTTTCCCGTCACCACTGTGTGAGTTTGGCGGTTTTTTCCAGGGCTTCTATTGGTCCAATTCAGTCCAATAGAAGCTTTTCCGGGGCTTCTATTGGTCCAAATTGGACCAATAGAAGCCTTTCAGGGGCGGGGTTGACGTCAGGGATGATGTAGGGGGCGGGGCTAGTGACGTGGGAGGCGGGGCTAGTGACATAGGGGGCGGGGTTAGTGACGCGGGGGTGGGGTTTGGTGACGCGGGAGACGGGGATTGGCTACGGGCGGTTTTTGGGCGGGTTTACAGCTCGTTTTGGGCTGGGAAAATTTTTCCCAGCTGGCAACCTTGCCTGTCTGCAGTACACTGCATCCAACAGTAGACTACTCCAGGGACCTGCATGCTGTTCAAATGGACCTGAGTATAACATCTGAGGCTGACAAGTAATGTTTTTCATCACATTTTTGGGGGGTGGGATAGGGTTAGTGACCACTGGGGGAATAAGGGGAGGTCATCCCTGATTCCTTCCAGTGGTCATCTGGGTATTTAGGGCATCTTTTTGTGCCTTTTTCATTATAAAAACAGATCTAGCTCAAAACGTCTTAGACCTGGACGATTTTGTTTTGTTCCATTATGGCTGAAAAACATCTAAGTCTTAGGAAGACCCAAGTCCGGGCCTGAGCACGCCCCCTTGAGATTTGGACGCACTTCTGATGGACTTCATAGAAAAACGTCTAAAAAATAAGTTTTGAAAATACTGATTTGAACGTTTTTGTGAGAAAATCGTCCAAATGCTGCTTTAAGTCACTTTCTAGACGTTTTTCTGTTTATATCAGTTCTATGACCCTTTATTTAAAGGACACACAAAAGGAAGGTCCAAATCTCCCGTAAAATCAAAACAAACCACAAAAAATGGCGGAAGATGAACCAAAACAGACCAGAAAAACAAAGGAGTAAGAGCACCAGAAAAGTTTAATGGGACCCAACACGGTCCATGTTTCGGCCAACAGGCCTTCCTCAGGGGTCCTGAATCTGACGTTTACAGGTGCACCTCCGAGATATGAAACAAAAAGCAAAATACGCTTATGTCTGCCATCAGACAGCATTAGCGTATTTTGCTTTTTGTTTCATGAGTATCTCGGAGGTGCACCTGTAAACGTCAGATTCAGGACCCCTGAGGAAGGCCTGTTGGCCGAAACACGGACCGTGTAGGGTCCCATTAAACTTTTCTGGTGCTCTTACTCCTTTGTTTTTCTGGTCTGTTTTTGGTTCATCTTCCGCCTTTCAGAAACTGAAAAAAGCCCTCATTCATTGATTGCACATCTGTAATATTTATTGTTTCGTCACTGCATGGAATGGTGTATACAGCCACACACAGACAGAAATCAGAATTCAGCTTGGTGTACAAGACGGACTAGTTTCTTGATTTTCACATTTTTATCAAACAGGAACAGGTAACCGCACTGAAGCCTAGTACAGACCATATGGCGGTATAGCAAGTGGAAATAAATAAATAAACTCTTATCACAGGGCTTACTGAAAGATGACACAGAACAAAGAGGAGGTGCCAGAAGGTCTCTGAGCTGAACACTTAGTCCTGCTTGACAATACATGTGTTGAATAAAATTGACTAGGGAGAGGGACAGGTGAGGTGAGCTGTGGAGCCATCAGCGAACCGGTGCGAAATGCAGAGTCGTAAGATTATCTGTAATGCTCACAGCAACTGGCCTAATCAGAGTAAAGATTATACAGTGCATTTGTTAGAATTACTGAAGCAGTTTTCAGAAAAAATTCAGCAGGTAGCAGCATAAACAGATGTAAACAGCGTCTGAACATATAAAATATATGTGTGATAAGAACAATGACTACAGCCCTCCTTCAGATATATGTTAATGGCTACAGGAAGGGCCAGAGCCCAAAGTGGGAGGGGCACATTTTTGCCCGCTTCTCCGCTGCCGCCCCCTGCTTCCGATGCACGATGGTACCTTGGCTGGCGGGGGTCTGCAACCCCCGCCAGCTGAAGCATTAGTCCAGCACTGGGCTCGCATTGCTTTGCTCAGTCACGCTATGCACACTCATTTACATGCCCGAAGTGTCGCACATGCTCAGTTTCACTAGAACAAGCGTGCAAGGCATAACTGAGAAGAGGAGGGTAGGCAATGCGGCGGGACCAGCGCAGGAGAAACGCTTCAGCTGGCGGGTGTTGGGGTCCCCTGCCAGCCAAAACGGGGGCCTCAGAGCTAATTTTTTTTTTTGGGGGGGGGGCCAGGCCCCCTGTAGCTACGCCACTGGCTAGAGGGCAGTGTGAACACTGATAAAATTCTCCAAACACAAGAAATCAAATGCTGATCTTCCAGTCTCACCTGTATTATTCTGTCTAACAATAGAAAGACATTTTGGATTCTGGGGAAGGATGTAGAATATCGAGGACATGAAAGCTGATAAATATTTACCCTCTGATGTTCAGCACTATTTAAGCAGCCAGGAACGGACAATTAAATAACGTTTAGCTGGCTAATCACTAATATTCGCGGTTAGCACCGATATTCAGCGCTGGGTTTAGCGGGTAAATAAGACCGCATAAATAAAGTCTTATCTTTAACCACTAGGAACTTAACCGGTTAGCACTGACCCCCAGATTCTAAATATCATGCCTATCGTTCCGTGGCGAAATCCAAGTGTATTCAATAACAGCGTACGTAACTTAATTGGCTTAACATGCTAATCAGCATTTATGATAGCACTTAATGAGCAAAAATACTACTTATTACTACTACTGCTTATCATTTCTATAGCGCTACAAGACGTATGCAGCGCTGTACACTTGAACACAAAGAGACAGTCCCTGCTCAAAAGAGCTTACAATCTAATCAGGACAGACAAATAGGACAAATAAGGGATAAGGACAAAGAGTTGCAAGATTCCGGAATCCCAAAGAGTAGCAACATTCTGTGCAGAATCCCAAAGAGTAGCAACATTTCGGAATCCCAAAGACTCCTATTACTACTCATCATTTCTATAGCACTACTAGACGTAAGCAGCGCTGTACACTTGAACACGAAGAGACAGTCCCTGCTCGACAGAGCTTACAATCTAATCAGGACAAACAGAACAAATAAGGGATAAGGACAAAGAGTTTCAGGATTCCGGAATCCCAAAGAGTAACAAGGTTCTGGAATCCCAAAGAGTAGCTACATTGCGTGCAGAATCCCAGAGAGTGCCAAGATTCCGGAATCCCAAAGACTCCTATTAGTACTTATCATTTCTACAGTGCTACAAGATGTACGCAGCGCTGTACACTTGAACACGAAGAGACAGTCCCTGCTCGACAGAGCTTACAATCTAATCAGGACAAACAGAACAAATAAGGGATAAGGACAAAGAGTTTCAGGATTCCGGAATCCCAAAGAGTAACAAGGTTCTGGAATCCCAAAGAGTAGCTACATTGCGTGCAGAATCCCAGAGAGTGCCAAGATTCCGGAATCCCAAAGACTCCTATTAGTACTTATCATTTCTACAGTGCTACAAGATGTACGCAGCGCTGTACACTTGAACATGAAGAGACAGTCCCTGCTCCACAGAGCTTACAATCTAATTAGGACAGACAAAAATGAGAACTAATTGGCAATAATTAGAATTTACATCCACAACTCGCTGAGCGTATTTTGTAACGTGGAGTGCCTAAATTCTAATGTGCGCAGCCAAAATGGGGCATGGTTATGGGCAGGGAAATGGGCATTTCGTGGGCGTTACAAAATTTACACGCACTGTTATAGAATATGCTCCTTTGCACCTAAATATACACTCCAGTACAAACGCCACGTTTTCGTTGGTGTAAATGGAGGCGCGTAGTTCTAGTTGCTGGGATATCAACTAAGCATATTCGATATACCGCGCCTAAATCTAGGTGCCGCTTTTAGAATATTCTTAGGGGGAAATTTGTTCTGCACAGATTTTTCAGACACCATATATAGAATCTGGCCCTGAATATCAGCTTAACCGGGTAAGTTCCGGTAGCCAAAAATACCCCGGATATTCAGTGTTGGTGATTTGAAATGGCTGGCGTTCACTATCTGGGGTCAGCACCAACTGCGGCATTTAAGCAAGCTGCTTCCTGCCGGCTGAATATCGCCCCCTATTGTTCACCTTTACTAACTGTACAGATGGCTCTTTCCTGGAAATGCATACTCAATGAAATGTGGTATGTGTGACACACGATTATGGATCTGTTACGGTAAAAAAATAATAGGTTTATAAAATGTCAAGAAATCTGGAAGCCGTAGCTGCTTCTGTATCCATGGTGCTGTAATTGCGACCATTTATATTGTGTTCTGCAGAACGGAGGAGAGAAGTAAGTATGTGTGAGTGAAATGACGTCAAAAATATTCATGATATCTGAAATGAGATAAAAATGTCAAAATGTGTGTGTGTGTGTGGGGGGGGGGGGGGGCTGCCAGTTTCTTAAATAGTTTGGGCTATTTCCAGAAACAGAACCGGAATGTAATGAACCCTCCCCTCCCCCTGAAAAATCAAACAAAATCAAAACACAGCAGAAATTGGGAGCATGTACCCCCCCCCCCCCCTAATCTGATACTGCATTTTAAAATCTTTGCACATTTAATAAAACTAGACAATCACTAGGGACGGGCAGCCAGAACATTTCTGTGTCATTGTTTCCAGTTTTGTTTTTTGTTTTCGTTTTGGAACAAATGTCATTACAAGGGTGCACTTTTCTTAAAGAGAGTGCTCGCTGTCCCCCAAATTCTGTATAGGTTCCCCAAAGTTATTGGCTAAATTGCTCAGTAATTGGCTTTCACAATTGTTGATTGGCAATAATTACCAGTTACGTGCATATCTGCTCTGAACCCCTATTGTATCCTGCGCCCCTAATTCATCTCATGCACAACTCCACAGGGGCGTGGCCAAGGGAAGGGCATGGCTGGGTCATGGATGGAACCAAATACTTCCATTTTGTACCTGACAGTAGCTAAGTGTGAGTACTACTACTACTACTACTACTACTACTACTTAACATTTCTAAAGCACTACTAGGGTTACGCAGCGCTGTACAGTTTTACAAATAAGGATAGTCCCTGCTCAAAGGAGCTTACAATCTAAAGGACGAAATGTGAAGTTCGGGCAGTCTAGATTTCTTGAATAGATGAATAATGGTTAGGTGCCGAATGCGACATTGAAGAGGTGGGATTTGAGTAGGGATTTGAAGATGGGTAGGGAGGGGGCCTGGCGTATGGGCTCAGGGAGTTTATTCCAAGTATAGGGAGAGGCGAGGCAGAAAGGGCGGAGCCTGGAGTTAGCGGTGGTGGAGAAGGGTACCGAGAGGAGGGATTTGTCCTGTGAGCGGAGATTTCGGGTAGGAACGTAAGGGGAGATGAGGGTAGAGAGGTAGTGAGGGGCTGCAGATTGAGTGCATTTGTAGGTTAGTAGGAGAAGCTTGAACTGTATGCGGTACCTGATCGGAAGCCAGTGAAGTGATTTGAGGAGAGGGGTGATATGAGTATAACGGTCCAGACGGAAGATAAGACACACAGCAGAGTTCTGAACGGATTGAAGGGGGGATAGATGGCTAAGTGGGAGGCCAGTGAGGAGTAGGTTACAGTAGTCAAGGCGAGAGGTAATGAGGCAGTGGATGAGAGTTCGGGTGGTGTGCTCAGAGAGGAAGGGGCGAATTTTGCTGATGTTATAAAGAAAGAAGCGGCAGGTCTTGGCAGTCTGCTGGATATGCACAGAGAAGGAGAGGGAGGAGTCGAAGATGACTCCGAGGTTGCGGGCAGATGAGATGGGGAGGATTAGGTGTTATCAACTGAGATAGAGAGTGGAGGGAGAGGAGAAATGGGTTTGGGTGGAAAGAAAATGAGCTCGGTCTTGGCCATGTTCAGTTTCAGGTGGCGGTTGGACATCCAGGCAGCAATGTCAGATAAGCAGGCCGAGACTTTGGCCTGGGTTTCTGCAGTGATGTCAGGTGTGGAGAGATAGAGTTGGGTGTTGTCAGCACTTTGTGCCTGACGGTAGCTAAGTGTGAGTAGCAGGAGTAAATGCTCGCCTCTAAAGTTAGGCGTGAAAATGACTTAAGCTAATATTCTCTAAAAAGAGCTCCCTGTGGTCCTGCCTTTATACAATTCATGCTGAGGGGTCCTTTTACTGCGATAAACGGGGGCCTGTGTTATTATCAGCGTGTGTTTCTGACAAGAACAGAGGCCTCCTTTTACTGCTGTGGGTAAAAGAATGTCTTTTTTTCTCAAAAACAAATGGCCGTGCGGTAAATGAACCACTTGACGGGCGGCCATTTGGGGGGAAGCACTTACCCCACCCATTGAGGTGGCGGTAAGGGCTCCTGCACTAACCCAGCGGTAACTAGGCAGCTATTACCACCGGGTAAGCACCAGTGCTATAAAAATATTTCTGTAGCGCTGTGGGTGGGAACTACTGCTGGGTCCCTTAGTGCATCCCAGCCCCTTACTATGGACGCCATTTATTGAATCTACCCAGGGCCGCCGAGAGGGGGGGCAGGGGGGACAAAATTCCCCAAGGGGGGCCCGGCGCCGCAGTCCCCTGCACCCGCCCCCCTCCATCCACCACCAGGCCGGGCCCCCCTGAATTCAAATCATAGCGCTTCACCTCAACCTCACTCCGTGTGAAAGAAGAACAGGAGCGGCAGTCTGCAGATCGCCTCCTTTCGGGTCTTCCCTCCCTGTGTCCCACCCTCACGCAAGTTACGTCAGACGAGGGTAGGACACAGGGAGGGAAGGCCCGAAGGGAGGCGATCTGCAGACTGCCGCTGCCATTCTTCTTTCACATGGAGCGAGGTTGAGGTGAGGCTTATCATTTGAATTCAGGGGGGGGGCCCAGTGGTGGACGGAGGGGGGCGGCGACGATGAAGTAGATGTTGGTAATATAGTAGGTTATAAATTGGGAGTATCAGCAACCCTTGACTCCAAAAAGGAGTTCAGATGTGTTGGGTCATAGAAAATATACTTAACTGAATTAAATTTCAATACACATTTGCGGGGAAAATTAAGCCAAAATAATTCACCAAATTGTAAAACCTTAGAACGGAATTTCAGAAATAATCTCACACAAATAAAATAAGGATGTTACACTAGCAACTTTGATTGTGGCTTTTATATTGGAACCGGATCGTGACTGGATTTTGAGACAATATTTCCGCCATAGGGATGAACTCTTTATGAATAATAAGATTAGAATATTTCCTGATATTGTGAGAGACATCACTCTTCATTTCTATCAACCTGCTCTCAACTACTCAGGGCTTTCCTCCTATTTCATTCCCCTGACCAACTTTGACCTGCCATTGCGATGATGGTCCTTGGCTGGAATCAATAGACTGTGTCTTCCACCAGATGTGCCGTTGAGCAGTGACTGAGGCTCCTTTCCTCCAGGGACCGTGGCTGCTTCTTTCGCAGCATTCCCAGCCCTGGCCGGCCCAAAGAGTACAAGTTGAGCCCAAGAATCAAAGCCAAGTCCTCTTCATGGAATTCCACCGCTGAACCGTTGAGCTGGTCCTCTTGAAAACACTTTTAAAGCTGTGGTTATGGATAGAAACAATGGGTTGCCTTGTCACAAATCCAACATTAATCACTTTCCTGTTTCTAATTACTTAATATATTTTTGATGTATGGAACGCCAAACTATACACAAATGTGATCTCCCAAGGTTTTTGTGCAGTGGTACAATGATTTCTCTCTGCACACGATTCATTGTAATGCGTTCATTGTACCTTGCTCTTACCTGCTGTTTCAAGCAGCAGGCTGGCATTATACCTTCATGTTTAACTTAAGCCCATAATAATATCTAATGATTCAACACCCGCTGTTTTGTCAACACTTAGCTATTCCCAGTGGTACAAAATGGAGAAAGCCTTTCATACATCAAAACTATTGGATTTTAGATGTTCTGTGTTCTGTTGGTGGGTGATTTTTTATTTTTCTTGGAGTATGTGAAATAGTAATAGAGAAGTTATAGCTGATTGCCTGTTCCAAGAAAGATCAAGAGGTACATTCCTCCAGTTCCTCCTCAGCCTAGTCATTTGCCTAGGAGCATACTGTATCCCCAGCAGCCTTAACCCTATTCATAATGAGTTCCTATGCGACTTTTCTCTAAAATTCCCTGATATGTCACCTCTGCAAAAACACCCACAAACCTCACATTAAGCTATAGAATTTAACTGCTATGGAATATTTCTTTTATTTATTTAGGGCCCTGATTACTAAGCCATGCTATAGGTGCGCTAGCGTTTTTAGCGTACGCTAAAAGTTAGCACGCGCTAACGCTAGAGACACCTATACGAATATATGGGTGTCTCTAGTGTTCAGCGTGTGCTAAAAACGCTAGCTCACCTTAGTAAACAGAGCCTTTAGTGTTTATTAATCACCTTTGTGAAGAGATTGGGAGGCAGAGCCGGTGGTGGGAGGCGGGGCTGGTGGTTGGGAGCAGGGCCGTGCCTAGGGTCTCTGGTGCCCCCCTGCAGACTATCAGTTGCCCCCCCCCCCCCCCCGTGTGGCACAAGATGCAAAGGAAATAGGAGCTGAAAAATGGAGTGCATCTTTGTGGGATTGCTGAACAAATAGAGGGTTTACAACCACTTAGCTTTTCGTGCTTTCATGTTCACGAAATTAGTAATTAAATTTTTGATATCTAACTGGGCACATATATCATTCTCAATAGCAATCATGGCAAGGCTTACAAGCCTTTCTTGCAAAATACTTGATCGCAAATAATCCTATATAATAATTCTCACCTCCAACAGGATGTGCCTGGGACCGTGCCTCCCTTGGAGGTGGTCTGATAGGCAGGCACACACTGACGTCAGTGACAGCTGATACCAAAGCAAGGGAAGGAGTAGGGAAACACGCGGAGCCCACTGCACCCCCCTTCCGAGACCCAGTCGACCCCCCTTCTCGGTGAAAACCGTCTCCCGCCGCCAGCAATCCAGTACCTGTGCTGACGGGGGACCCCAACCCCCGTCAGTCGAAGTCCTGTGCTGGCCTTTGCGCCGTTGCTTCTTCAATGATCTTCGGTTCAAGTTCCTCTGCGTGCGTCTGATGTCAGATGCACGCAGAGCAACTTGGACACAAAATCATTGAAGAAGCAACGCCTCGAAGGCCAGCACAGGACTTCTGCTGACGGGGGTTGAGGTCCCTCGTCAGCTCAGGTACTGGACGGCGGCGGGGGATGGTTTTTGCCGAGAAGGGGGGTCGACTGGGTCGCGGAAAGGGGGGGTGAAAACGGAGGGACGGCAGTCTGGAACAGCGAGGGAGGGAGGGTGGGGGGTGGCCTTGCTAGCGCCCGTTTCCTTCCCTTTTGAAATGGGCATTTTTTACTAGTTTTTTATGATTTTTAACCGTGAAAATTATCGCTCACCACTTGCCACACTGACAGGAATTGTCAGCAATATTCTTAGAAAGAAATTGCTATACATTGCAAAATAAGACAGCAGATGTAAATTCTCAAAGTGGACATATTCCAAACACTAAAATGAAAATAAAATGATTTTTCTCTACCTTTGTTGTCTGGTGACTTTCTTTTTCTGATCATTGATAAGTCTCTGACTCTAAAGTTTAGCAATTTCATTAAAGCAAAATATATTGTCACATATCACAGACTCTTCCCTATCCAAGGAGAATCTTTTATATAAAAACAAACACCAAAAAAAAAAAAAAAAAAACAATCAGATTTTCACTTACCAGCTCTCCTACACTACGTCAGCTAAACTTCCTCTGAAACTACTGTTGGAACCATCAGCCAATGAAATGACTTTTAGCTGTAGCTATCGGATTACTTGAAAATTATGCAAATATCATTGCAGTCATGCCCTCCTCTCGGTGTACAAGCTCAGAGAAAAAAAACCAAAAACTTTGAACCACTTACAGATTTTAACAATTACACTATTTAGTTTTTATTTCTCCCCAGTCTCACTTGCACACCTCCCTCCAAACCTGGCTGTTCTCTTTAATTTGAATGTTGTTCAAGCTCACCCTGAATGAGGAGTTTGTCCCACACCAAAGATATAAATAGCACTGGTTGTATTCTTTCAAACAACTTCAGCAGAGCCTGCCTGCCTCAGTGAGCACTGTGGTCAAAGAGGGGAGGGCAGGGGAGAAAGGAGAATCACAGCTTCAGGTAAAACATTTTGCAAGTGAGCTGACCTCAGGAAATGGTAGGCGCCCTCCAGAGGTCGGTCAAGGTCAGGTATACACAAAAAGTAGCACATATGAGTTTATCTTGTTGGGCAGACTGGATGGACCGTGCAGGTCTTTTTCTGCCGTCATCTACTATGTTACTGTATTCACCCAAATTGGTGCACAGCAGGTACACTTTAACATAAAACTTACAATTTTATTAACAGCATAACAATAATAAAATGACCAAATATAAGCATAAATGCAATCAATGAGGTAAACTTGGAAATGGCAAATTGATTCCTAGTAATAGGATAAACATGAAACAGTATCAAAAATATACACATTTAACAGCACTGTAGAACAATCATATAACAGAAATATGATAAACCTCAGTACAATACAAAGAATAACAAACAGACAGCATGGAAGAACATTCATAGAATGTAGATATAATATGCACATTTAATAGCACTTTACAATAATCATAACACATAGATATAATATATACATTTAACCACATTGCACAACAATCATATAACATTAATATAATAAACGTCAGTACAATACAAACTATGCCATGATAGACAGCATGGAAGAACATCATATAACATAGATATAATAAACACATATAACAGCACAGCAGAACAATCATATAACAGAAATATGATAAACATCAGTACAATACAGACAATACCATAATAGACAACATGGAGGAACATTCAAATAACAATATAATACAGTGTTAGCATCATACCAATGCCGCACCTACTATGCATATATTAGAACATTCCAGTAGCATAGATATGCTGCTTATGCTATTCCCTCAATACAGTGAAACTTTTACTATGTAGTCAGGGGTCAAGTGCAGATATAGAGCTGGGGACAAGGGTAGTACAAAGTCATTGGGATAAATTGAAGGGTGGCTAAACTGAAGGCAAATTATATGAGCAGTTAAATACCGTGTTTCCCCGAAAATAAGACACTGTCTTATATTAATTTTTGCCCCTCAAAATGCGCTAGGTCTTATTTTCAGGGGCTGTCTTATTTTTCGGGGAAACATCGGGGTTGGATCGGGGTTGGCCCGCTCGCCCTCCGTCGCTCCCGGAACTAACCTTAAACGCCTCCTTTCACCTTCGCAGCAAGCAGCAACAGGGCAAGCCACTCCTTCCTTCCGTGTCCCGCCCTCGCCTGACGTAACGTTCGTGAGGGCGGGGCATGGAAGGAAGGAGAGGTCTGCCCTGCTGCTGCTTGCTGCGAAGGTGAAAGGAGGCGTTTAAGGTTAGTTCCGGGAGCGACGGAAGGTGGGTGGAGGGGGGCCCGGTGACCTCAGGTGGTGGGGGGGGTGGCCCGGGGGCGGCTTTGTCCGGCTCTCGGTGCTTTCAAACAAAAATTTGCTAGGTCTTACTTTCGGGGGAGGCCTTATATCTACCAATTCAGGAAAACCTCTACTAGGTCTTATTTTCGGGGGATGTCTTACTTTCGTGGAAACAGGGTAAGCTATGAGGAACGTCTAAGTTACGGGGAGGCTAATGCTCAAAACTCCAGCACTGTGTGGAAGAGTGTCGGAAGAAAAGGTTTGGAACAGTGCGGCCAAACAACGTCCTAACACTCAACGCTAATGATATGCAAATATAGGCGCACTGTTAGCGTTGAGCATTAGGAAGTTGTTTGGAAGTTAAGGGGGGGAGGGCGGTGCCTGGGGCATGCGCACAAGAGCTGCATGGTAAGCAAAGATCTCATGCTCATGCCCAATCCTGGGAGCGGAAACGTCAGAGAGGGAGGAGGAGGAATTGCCGGTTGCCTGTCATCTCCTGAACCAGGGTCTCCATGCGGGGGTTAGCGGCAAGACCAGGCATTGGGCATCCGTGTAGGAGCAAGTACAAGTTCCGCATCAGAAGAAGTTTTTTATAAGAGTGATTTGGGGGCAGGAAGAAGGAAACCTCCCGATTTTCAACTGAAATTCATTGGGGTAAGGAAGCAGCTGTGCCCTCGTCCGCTCTCTTCTCCTCTGCAAACCAAAGCATGAATCCTCTCTTCAAAAACCCTAATGCCAGCTCCGAGCTGGCGTTAGGTTTTGTCTGGTAAGGGAGCCCATCTTCAGGGTGCTTTTCTCTGAGCACCACAGGTAATAGAAAATGACCTCATTTAAATCCCATTTAAATGCTATTTATGCTGATCTGGAGTGAGCTTGTTATTTCCCATGGTAGGGGCTTCTGAGCATTGTGTGCCGGCAAACGTGGGCGCTAATCTGACGCTAATGGTCTCTAGCACCCGCGATTGCTTCTGAGCATCGGGTCCAGGGTGAGCAGCAAGCTAGTCCAGGTGCAGAGTGAGTGGATATTAAAGACTTGGGAGAAGAGCCAGGCTTTCATTTGCTTCTTGAAGTAGACGTAGTCTCTAGTTAGAAGTCCCCCTTCTGGGAGTGAGTTTCAGCGAGTGGGGGTGGGGGGGGGGCTACTCCTGAGAAGGCTAACTGGCGGGTGTCACATTGTGCAATTTCTTTTGTTGAGGGAACAGATAGTGATGGTCCTTGAGAGGACCTTGGAGGTCTCAAAGGTCTGTAAAGGGCTAACTTATTCGTTAAATACTCTGGACCGTTGTGTCTGAGGACCTTGAAAATCACAGAGTTTTAATTTACATAAGTACATAAGTATTGCCATACTGGGAAAGACCAAAGGTCCATCAAGCCCAGCATCCTGTTTCCAACAGTAGCCAATCAAATACCCGGCAAGATCCCAAAAATGTACAAAACATTTTATACTGCTTATCCCAGAAATAGTGGATTTTCCCCAAGTCCATTTAATAATGGTCTATGGACTTTTCCTTTAGAAAGCCGTCCAAACCTTTTTTAAACTCCGCTAAGCTAACCGCCTTTACCACATTCTCTGGCAACGAATTCCAGAGTTTAATTACACGTTGAGTGAAGAAATTTAGCCCTGTAAGGAACTGGTAGCCAGTGTAGATTTTGCAGGAAGGGTGTGATGTGGTCATTCCGCACAGTGGTCACAGATTTTCAATAAGGTCAAGGACCATCAGGTTAAATCCTTACACTGGGGCACACATAAGTGAGAATGGCCTTCTAATGGGGTATATCCTTGAGACCACTTTAGAGTAGAACATTGATGAGTTAGTAGCAGATCAAGGGAGGACCACCCACATGGTGCACAGCCCGAATTAGGAAACATATCTACAGAGACTGAAGCAATAACTCCTTTAAGCTGTGGAGGAGTCCTAAACCCACATTACTTCGGGGGGGGGGGGTGCCTTCAATGTGGTGTTTTCAATTGTAAGGGAGCGAAAGGTCTGCAGCACCCCCCCCCCCCCCCCAGAAAAAATGTGGGAGGTGGATTCCCACACAGCTTAGAAGGAACATTGGATGTATTCTAGAAGAATGAAAAGGGAAATTGGATACAAACATTCAAACAGGGAGCAGTTTTCAATAAAGTCCCAGAGGAAGCATTTTCCATAGAATGAGATGCTCATGGACACGAGGTCACCATAGGAAGATGGAGGGTGATGGGCATGTGGAACAGCCTTCCTGAGGAGTTTCTTGGAGCCAGAATGGTGTCAGAATTTAAGAATATATGGGATTGATATAATGAATGGACCATAGTAGCATCGTAAGGGAAGGAGAAGACAGCAGATTGAGCGAGACAGGACAGCATAGTACCCAGGCACACATGGGCAGATGGGGGGAACTAAATGTGCTCTTGATCTGCCACAACAACATCTCTGTAGCTTCAGTGTCCTCATTCCAGGGCCCTCCCTCCCTCTGTGGAACATTTATAATTAACCTAAGATAATAATTCAAATTGAGTGCAATAAAAAAGTGTCCCGGAGCTTAAAGGCCAGAGTGAGAGCATTCCTCTGCTACCTGCCCACTGATTAGTCACAGGCACATCATGGGTGGGGGGACAGGGGGGGGGGGCTTTCTTTCTCACTTGTCAACTGTGATTTAGACTCTGTGAAAATGAAAACCCTCCTTCGGCAGCAGAGGGAAAGCAAACAGTCAAATGTCATAGCCTGAGCAGGCAGCAAAGGAACAAAGGAAGCGGAGTTAGAGGGTCAGGTTTGATCTAAGAGAAGGCGGAGAGGCGTCTGACTCGCTTCTTTCTCACAGCTTAAAATGATAAAACCGAAAACGTGATAACGCTCTGACAGGAGCAGCATATTTTGCCCTGCCTTGGCTACCTCAGCTGCTAAACCCATTAACCTATGGCATTTCAAAGGTCTTAACCCTGGCAGGGCCAATTAGATCAGAATCAGGGAGGAAGCTTGGGAGTGAGGTCACCTTTGAGCTGCTCCACAGCTCTTCCTGACTTCTGACCCAGCATGTGGGACGATGTAGGCCATCGACGAGGACCCGCTGGCCACATTCACTGTCACACACAGAACTTTCCCCCACGCACTGATGACGCCCCACTAGGGGATAATATCAGAAAGTGACAGCGAGCTAATTAATACCCCTTGCTTGTAAATTTGGATTAATTTTACATGTATTCCCTGGGCCTCATTTACTCGCTCCAAACAGACACTTGAACATGTGTTGCTCCAGCGTCATTGTGTGTTCTGCTCTCCGAACAAATGTGGATTAATTTCCTGTTGACTTCAAAAGCCTGTTCACAGACATGTAATTTTTCCTCCCTCTCTTGTTCCGTGAGGCTTCCAGAAAAATAGGAAACAGTTTGTACTGGGTCTATCGTGCCATGAGACTTCACACACCAGGGATTTCTAGCCTTTAACAACAACAAAAAAGTGTTTATTTTCAACTACTAGGAAAAGTGAAAGCAAATGTTTCAAAACAATAAAAGTTAAACTTTTATATTCCAGTATTATCCCAAAATAGATCAGCGCAGATTGAACAAAAAGAACCAGCCATCTCTAGGAGTTACAAGACAAATATATTAACAAAGGGCCTTTTACGAAGAGTACTGTGTGATGCACTCAGGCATCCTGCGGTAACTCTGAATTCTGAACATGCTAACTGCATACTAAATACTTGAATACGTGTTCGCTAGAGAAAAGCAGAGAGAGAGGGGATATGATACAGATATTTAAGTACTTGAAAGGTATTAATATACAAACAACCTCTTCCAGAGACGTAGGGGGTGGTAGAAATAGAGGACAGGAATGGAGGTTGCAGGGAGGTAGACTTAGGAGTAATGTCAGGAAATATTTTTTCACGGAGAAGGTAAGAGACAACTGGAACGCCCTTCCAGGAGAGGTGGTAGAGTCAAAAACAGTGAGCAAATTCAAAAATGCTTGGGATAGACACAGGGAATGTCTAAATAGAAAGAGGATGGATCTGAAACATGGCTGTTGAGGTGTTATGTTGGGGAAGAGTAGCAGGAACTAAGGCTAAAGCTGGACAGACTCCTACAGTCTGTGTCCCACAAATGGCAAAAGACAGATGAAGATTTGGCAACTCCAGCATTGAGAGAACCAAGACCAATACCGGACAGACTTCTACAGTCTGTGTCCCACAAATGGCAAAAGACAGATGAATATTTGGCAACTCCAGCATTGAGAGAACCAAGACCAATACCGGACAGACTTCTACGGTCTCTGGTCCACAAATGGCAAAAGACAGATGAAGATTTGGCAACTCCAGCATTGAGAGAACCAAGACCAATACCGGACAGACTTCTATGGTCTGTGTCCCACAAATGGCAAAAGACAGATGAAGATTTGGCAACTCCAGCATTGAGAGAACCAAGACCAATACTGGACAGACTTCTACAGTCTCTGTCCCACAAATGGCAAAAGACAGATGAAGATTTGGCAACTCCAGCATTGAGAGAACCAAGACCAATACCGGACAGACTTCTATGGTCTGTGTCCCACAAATGGCAAAAGACAGATGAAGATTTGGCAACTCCAGCATTGAGAGAACCAAGACCAACACCGGACAGACTTCTACAGTCTGTGTCCTGAAAATGGCAAAAGACAGATGAAGATTTGGAAAGTCCAGAACTGAGAGGACCAAGACCAATACCGGACAGACTTCTACGGTCTGTGTACCGCAAATGGCAAAAGACAGATGAAGATTTGGCAACTCCAGCATTGAGAGAACCAAGACCAATACTGGACAGACTTCTACAGTCTCTGGTCCACAAATGGCAAAAGACAGATGAAGATTTGGCAACTCCAGCATTGAGAGAACCAAGACCAATACCGGACAGACTTCTATGGTCTGTGTCCCACAAATGGCAAAAGACAGATGAAGATTTGGCAACTCCAGCATTGAGAGAACCAAGACCAATACTGGACAGACTTCTACAGTCTCTGTCCCACAAATGGCAAAAGACAGATGAAGATTTGGCAACTCCAGCATTGAGAGAACCAAGACCAATACCGGACAGACTTCTATGGTCTGTGTCCCACAAATGGCAAAAGACAGATGAAGATTTGGCAACTCCAGCATTGAGAGAACCAAGACCAACACCGGACAGACTTCTACAGTCTGTGTCCTGAAAATGGCAAAAGACAGATGAAGATTTGGAAAGTCCAGAACTGAGAGGACCAAGACCAATACCGGACAGACTTCTACGGTCTGTGTACCGCAAATGGCAAAAGACAGATGAAGATTTGGCAACTCCAGCATTGAGAGAACCAAGACCAATACTGGACAGACTTCTACAGTCTCTGGTCCACAAATGGCAAAAGACAGATGAAGATTTGGCAACTCCAGCATTGAGAGAACCAAGACCAATACCGGACAGACTTCTATGGTCTGTGTCCCACAAATGGCAAAAGACAGATGAAGATTTGGCAACTCCAGCATTGAGAGAACCAAGACCAATACTGGACAGACTTCTACAGTCTCTGTCCCACAAATGGCAAAAGACAGATGAAGATTTGGCAACTCCAGCATTGAGAGAACCAAGACCAATACCGGACAGACTTCTATGGTCTGTGTCCCACAAATGGGAAAAGACAGATGAAGATTTGGCAACTCCAGCATTGAGAGAACCAAGACCAACACCGGACAGACTTCTACAGTCTGTGTCCTGAAAATGGCAAAAGACAGATGAAGATTTGGAAAGTCCAGAACTGAGAGGACCAAGACCAATACCGGACAGACTTCTACGGTCTGTGTACCGCAAATGGCAAAAGACAGATGAAGATTTGGCAACTCCAGCATTGAGAGAACCAAGACCAATACCGGACAGACTTCTACAGTCTGTGTCCTGAAAATGGCAAAAGACAGATGAAGATTTGGAAAGTCCAGAACTGAGAGGACCAAGACCAATACCGGACAGACTTCTACGGTCTGTGTACCGCAAATGGCAAAAGACAGATGAAGATTTGGCAACTCCAGCATTGAGAAAACTAAGACCAACACCGGACAGACTTCTATGGTCTGTGTCCCGCAAATGGCAAAAGACAGATGAAGATTTGGACACTGAGAGAACAGTTGTTGAACATGGAGGGAGGACAGGGACACAGAGGGGAAATGCTGGACAAGATGGATAGGGATACAGAAGAAAAATGGATAGTGGACATAGAGAAGAAATGCCAAAAGGACAGGAGACCTTGGAAAGAGAGATACGAGAAAACAGAGAAAATGAACACTGGGACCAAAGCAATGACCAGACAACATGATAGAAAAAAAGTTTTTTTGCTGAATTTCTTAATTGTAAATAAGTCAACTTTGGCATCTCTGATATCTTACGTTTTTACATTACATTAGCCATTTCTATCCCACATTATCCGTGAGGTTCAATGTGGCTTACGCTTTGTAAAAAGCGAAAAAAGTACAATGTGATCGGTCAAAAAAGTCATCATCGGTCTAGAAAAATGTCCTCATCTGAAAAAAAAGTTTTAAAGGAGGTTTTTCTAGACCGATGATGACTTTTTTGACCAATCACATTGAAAGGTGGCTATAATAGATTGGAGCCCTGATATTGTTGATCAAGGTCTTAATGAGGTCTTTTCTTCCTTATTTTGAGAACTAAATATTGTCATCCCTGTATTTCCTATATATCTACCATAGTTTGCATTGTGAAGAACGAAGACCAATGCCAGGCAGACTTCTACTCTGTGTCCCGTATGTGGCAAGACAGTTTTGGATGGGCTGGAGAGGACTTCAACGGTAACTGCAGTTGCAATGTGACGACAGTGCTGGGCAGACATGTACGGTCTGTGTCCTGTATATGACGAGACAGATTGGGATTGGCTAAAGTGGATTTTGACGGCAACTCCAGTAGTTGAACATAAGGACAGGGCCGGGCGGACGTCTATGGTCTATGTCCCAGAAATGGCTACGAAAGATCATGATCAAGTATTTTATACCACATTCATTGTTGGTTTAATCATGAATTAATAGTGACTGTGAATATTGGACAGACTGGATGGACCATTCAGGTCTTTATCTGCCATATTCAGCTAGTAGCCTTTATGAGTGATGATCAGAACAAAGTGATTTCACAGGTAAATCGTGTTTTAAAAAGGAGACTATGATAGAATGAGAAGAACGGTAAAAAAAAAATCTTGGAGGGGCAACTGAGAGGGTAAAAACTGTACAACAGGCATGGATGCTGTTCAAAAGTACCATCCTAGAGGTCCAGGCCAAACATATTCCTCGAATTACAGTAGAAAGACGGGAGTCCAAAAGACAGCCGGTGTGGTTGAAAAGTGAGGTGAAGGAAGCTATTAGGGCTAAAAGAAATGCCTTCAGAAAATGGAAGAAGGAACCGTCTGAAAATAACAAGAAGCAACATAAGCAGGCTCATTTTCGAAAGAGAAGGACGTCCATCTTCCGACCCAACTCGGGAGATGGCTGCCCTTCTCTCACGGGCACCCAAATCGGTATAATCGAAAGCCGATTTTGGGCGCCCTCAACTGCAGTCCGTCGCGGGGACGAACAAAGTTCCCGGGGGCGTGTTGGAAGGGTAGCGAAGGCGGGACAGGGGCGTGCCAGGGCGTGCTTAAGAGACGAGCGCCCTCGGCCGGTAATGGAAAAAAGAAGGGTGGCCCTAGTGAGAATTTGATCCGCTTTTTTTGGACCCTTTTTTTTTAGGTCCAAGTCCCAAAAAAGTGCCCAAACTGCCCAGATGACCACCGAAGGGAATTGGGGATGACCTCCCCTGACTCCCCCAGTGGTCACTAACCCCCTCCCACCAAAAAAAAAACCCAAACTTTAAAAACATTGTTTGTCAGCCTCTATGCCAGCCTGAAATGTCATACCCAGCTCCATGACAGCAGTATGAGGGTCCCTCCAACCCCCCCCCTAAAACCCACTGCACCCACATCTAGGTGCCCCCCTTCACCCATAAGTGCTATGGTAATGGTGTAGAGCTGTGGGGAGTGGGTTTTGGGGGGGGGGATTTGGGGGGCTCAGCACCCAAGGTAAGGGAGCTATGCACCTGGGAGGTATTTTAATGTTTTTTTTTTTTTATTTTTAAAAGTGCCCCCTAGGGTGCCCAGTTGGTGTCCTGGCATGTGAGGGGGACCAGTGCACTATGAATCCTGGCCCCTCCCACGACCAAAGGGCTTGGATTTGGTCGTTTTTGAAATGGCCGGCTTCGGTTTCCATTATCGCTGAAAACCGATGCCGACCATCTCAAATCCGCCCAAATCCTAGGCATTTGGCCGGCACCAACCGTATTATTGAAAGAAAAGATGGCCGCCCACCTTTTTCGATAATATGTTCTGTCCCGCCCCTTCGCGCCCCCGTCCTCGGAGATGGGCGTTCCCGTTCGATTATCCCCCTCAAGGAGTGTCAAAACAAATGCAAGGCACAGATAAAGGAGGCCAAGAGGGATTACAAAAAAAAGATAGCATTAGAGGCAAAAAAACATAGTAAAATTTTTTTTCGGTATATTAAAAGCAGGAAACCGGCAAGAGAATCCGTTGGGCTGCTGGACGACCGAGGGGTAAAAGGAGCGATCAAGGATGACAAAGACGTAGTGGAGAGATTGAATGATTCTTTGCTTCACTCTTCACCGAGGAAGATTTGGGTGGGATACCAGTGTCGGATATGGTATTTCAAGTGGGCGAGTCAGAGAAACTTACTGAATTCGCAGTAAACCTGGAGGATGTAATGGGGCAGTTCAGCAAACTGAAGAGTAGCAAATCTCCTGGACTGGATGGTATACATCCTAGAATACTGATAGAACTGAAAAATGAGCTTGCGGAGCTACTGTTAGTGATATGCAATTTATCCTTAAAATCGAGTGTGGTACCGGAAGATTGGAGGGTGGCCAATGTAACGCCGATTTTTAAAAAAGGTTCCAGGGGAGATCCGGGAAATTATAGACCGGTGAGTCTGACGTCGGTGCTGGGGAAAATGGTAGAGGCTATTATTAAAAACAAAATTACAGAGCACATCCAAGGACATGGATTACTGAGACCAAGTCAGCACGGCTTTAGTGTGGGAAAATCTTGCCTGACCAATTTACTTCAATTCTTTGAAGGAGTAAACAAACATGTGGACAAAGGGGAGCCGGTTGATATTGTGTATCTGGATTTTCAAAAGGCGTTTGACAAGGTACCTCATGAAAGGCTACAGAGGAAATTGGAGGGTCATGGGATAGGAGGAAATGTCCTATTGTGGATTAAAAACTGGTTGAAGGATAGGAAACAGAGAGTGGGGTTAAATGGGCAGTATTCACAATGGAGAAGGGTAGTTAGTGGGGTTCCTCAGGGGTCTGTGCTAGGACCGCTGCTTTTTAATATATTTATAAATGATTTAGAGATGGGAGTAACCAGCGAGGTAATTAAATTTGCTGATGACACAAAGTTATTCAAAGTCGTTAACTCTCAAGAGGATTGTGAAAAATTACAGAAGGACCTTATGAGACTGGGCGGCTAAATGGCAGATGACGGTTAATGTGAACAAGTGCAAGGTGATGCATGTGGGAAAAAAGAACCCAAATTATAGCTACGTCATGCAAGGTTCCACGTTAGGAGTTACGGACCAAGAAAAGGATCTGGGTGTCGTCGTCGATAATACACTGAAACCTTTTGCTCAGTGTGCTGCTGTGGCTAGGAAAGCGAATAGAATGTTGGGTATTATTAGGAAAGGTATGGAGAACAGATGTGAGGATGTTATAATGCCGTTGTATCGCTCCATGGTGCAACCACACCTTGAGTATTGTGTTCAATTCTGGTCACCGCATCTCAAGAAAGATATAGTAGAACTGGAAAAGATGCAGCGAAGGGCGACAAAAATGATAGCAAGGATGAGACAACTTCCCTATGAAGAAAGACAAAGGAGGCTAGGGCTTTTCAGCTTGGAGAAGAGATGGCTGAAGGGAGACATGATAGAGGTATATAAAATAATGAGTGGAGTGGAACAGGTGGATGTGAAGCGTCTGTTCACGTTTTCCAAAAATACTGGGACTAGGGGGCATGCGATGAAACTACAGTGTAGTAAATTTAAAACAAATAGGAGAAAGTTTTTCTTCACCCAACACATAATTAAACTCTGGAATTTGTTGCTGGAGAACGTAGTGAAGGCAGTTAGCTTGGCAGAGTTTAAAAAGGGGTTGGACGGTTTCCTAAAGGCAAGTCCATAGACCGCTACTAAATGGACTTGGGAAAAATTCGGGAATAACTTGTATAAAATGTTTGTACATTTGGGTACCTTGCCAGGTGCCCTTGACCTGGATTGGCCGCTGTCATGGACAGGATGCTGGGCTCGATGGACCTTTGGTCTTTTCCCAATATGGCATTACTTATGTACTTATGTACACATTTTGGTTATTTGGATTCAAAATCATGATTTGTTTTTTAAATTCTGATAAATCTGTGACAATGTGGCTTTCCAGGAAAAGGAATTTAGCTGTGTTAGGGAAACCCTTGTCACTGCAGGATAAGATTGTTGCTTTAGGAGTTCGTTTTGATCTTTCATTGAATTTCTCATCACAAATTTGTTTTTGTTTTTTCCGTTTAAAAATAATCTGTCACTTAAGACCTTTTCTCTCTTCATCGAATTTAGTTAAAGTAGTTCATGCCTTGATTATTAGTCATCTGGACTACTGCAATTCATTATTTTCTCGGGCTGAGAAAAAACAGCTTATAAAGATTGCAATTACTGCAGAATACAGCAGCTCGACTCATTCCAGGCGAAAAGAAACTTGATCACGTAACTCCTATTCTTATGGAACTTCATTGGCTTCCTATTGAAGTAAGGATCTCTTGGAAAAACACAGAGGTCGATAGTCAAAACAATTTCACCAGGTAGGAGAGGCACCGACCCAGTTAACTTGCCTCTGCGGAGCTATCTGGGGATATTCAGCGGCATGTATCTGGGTACTGCCACTGAACAGAACAGCATCCTATCTTTGTCTGCTTTCACCTATCCTTAAACTTTCCTTTCTCTCTCTCTCTCTTTACTTTGATGCCTAGCTAAGGCCATATCGTGGTATAACAAGTGCAATTAATTAATTAATTAATTAAATAGAATGATTGCTGGCTGGCCACACATACTTAGATATTTGATGCTGGCCCCAGACATGGCTCGACATCAAATATCAGGGCATGAAAGCTGGTGGTGGCTAAAAAATTGCTCACCGCCGCCAACTGAAAATTTATCTCACTTAATAAGTTGGCTTCGCCCTAACCCCTGCTAAGCCTTTTCTTGGCTGGGAGGTGCCCAGCACTCCCATCAGGTGCCTTCCAGGTGCTGTGGAGGACTTGCATCCCATCTGCATATCCTCACAGCCTTGTCCGGGGTGACTCCCAGGTCCACCCCGATCTTTCCAGGGCCTTCGCTGCAGGTGCTGCGCGCCAGAGCATTTTTTTCTATACATTTTCTTCTATACATTTTCTTCCAGTTACTTCTTAAGGCTCCAGTACATTTTCTCTTCTTGGCACTTCCCTTCCTAATCTCTTTCTCTATATGAAACCACTGTACTGCAGGAACATATTGGCCACCTTCTGCTTTCATCATCTCACTATCTCTCGTCTTCTCCCTTCTTCTGAGCGCTCAACCTTCAACATTTCCTTCTTTCCGTTCAACCACCTCCATTCTCTCTGAGTACATCCCACCTTCATCGCTCTCGTCATGTCTCTCCTACTCTTCTCTGTACTCTCCTGCTCTCCGCTGGGGATATCAATCCCAATCCTGGTCCTCCACATCAGCTCTCATCCTATTCATGAAGGTTACACCATGATGTCTCCAATCTAATTTCTGTTCCTCTCCTCCCTTCTTCCCTGCTTTTCTCATGTGCTCTGTGGAATACCCACTCTGTCTGCAACAAACCTTTTTGGGATCTTGCCAGGTATTTGTGACCTGGATTGGCCACCGTTGGAAACACGATGCTGGGCTTGATGGACCTTTGGTCTGTCCCAGTATGGCAAGACTTATGTACTTATCCTCGACCTCTTTATCTCTCGTACTCTTCATCTGCTTGCCCTAACTGAGACTTGGCTTTGCCCTTAAGACTCTGCTTCAGCCACGGCGATGTGTCATGGAAGTTACCTTTTCTCCCATATTCCTCGCCCTGTTGGCCGTAGAGGTGGTGTCAGGCTACTACTTTCATCCTCCTGTGGATTCTAACTCACCTTGAATTACTGAGAAAGGCATGACCTAAATCCAGTTCCTTTCATCAGCCCCTGCTGCTTCCCCTGCTGAAATTTAAAACTGAAGCTTCCTTAGCTGCCTGAGCTTCTCCGCTCAGCAAGAAACATCTTGTAACCATATTTGTAGGGTGCAGAAATGCAAATGGAGCAAGAGTGACCCCCATCCTTTTCTGCCCTGCCAGGTTCATATTTTAAAATGGTGCTGAGCTGAATGGCCCTGGGGAATGAGGCCCTGTTGAATGCATCCTCTCCTACTCATAGGGTTAACATATGGCTCCAGAGAAAGGAGGACACATTGATCCAGTCTGGGTCTACTGGATTACAAGGATCACAGAACTCTGAAAGCTTTAGCAGCAACAGGACACAGAAAACATTAAGTAACAGAAACAGCACATTATAGACCACGTCAACAAACCAGGGCAACTATTCTGCTCACAAATATGGACCCAGCTCCTGACAGCATGTGAATCCCAGACTAGCCTCATGTTTAATCACTGGAGCCACATAGAGCTCTGTCAGGGCCCCTAAGAATCACCCTGAGGGGCTGTGAACACTGATATTATAGAGCTTACCCTGCTACATTCTGCTGTTTCTCTGGAAAAAGATTTATTTTCTCTCCCTGTCCAGGGAGTTATTACAGCCAGGGCTGAGTAGATTTGAATAAGAAAAAGAAAAAAGTGTGAGTGGAAAGATTGTGAAATGTATTTACAAAGATCATAAGAACATATGAACATAAGTACTGCCAGTCTGGGACAAACCGAAGGTCCATCAAATCCAGTATCCTGTTTCCAACAGTGTCCAATTCAGGTCACAAGTACTTGGCAAGATCCCAGAACAGTAAACAGATTTTATGCTGCTTATCCTAGAAATAAGCAGTTGATTTTTCCAAGTCCATCTTAATAATGGCTTATGGTCATCTCTTTAAGGAAGTGGCCCAAACCTTTTTTTAAACCCTGCTAAGTTAACTGCTTTTACCAAACTCTCTGGCAACAAATTCCAGATTTTAGTTACACATTGAATGAAGAAATGTTTTCTCTGGTTTGTTTAAAATTTACTATTTAGTAGTTTCATTGCTGGCCTAGATAAAAAATCCAGGTGAGCTGAATGGATGGTACTGAATATATTTCTCAATTGTTTTTCTGGTTTTTCCATCAGTGACCTTCTCTGAACTACTGAGTTTATTGGTGAGGAGTAGAGAGGTGTGGTAGCCGTGTTAGTACACTCTTAAAGGTTATCAATAGAAATCAAACACAATAAAACATGGTGAGGAGTAGAACGGGACAAAAATCCAAATCATTGAAGTAACTTTTCCACTTAAGACCACAAGGAGGGAGTAACCTGCATTAAGCGGCAGCTACAATCCTAAACAAAAGCATAGAAGGGGCATAGAGGGGGTAGTGAGCAGAATGCAGCAGTTACAGTCCTAAACAAAGGAAGCTGTAACCTGCGTGAAACAATAGGTAGAACCCTAACCACCTTCCAGGGCAGACTGAAGGGTCATGGTGGTCTTTTTCTGCTGTCATTTACTACGTTACTATGTAAGATCCATGGATTTCTGCTCAAGACAAAAGCAAACTCTTCTTCTGAATTACAATAAAATCATATGAATTTATGCTCATAGCAAAAGTGTTAATATTCTTGCACTTTGGTTTGGTACAGGACTTGCTTGTGGCAGGCGGGTGGTGACGTCTCCACTCTGCAAAATATGTCCGCGTTAGGCTCCTTTGTTTTATGGCGACAATAAACAAGACAAAATCAGAACTTTAATTAACCACAAATGAAGCGTCTTTGATAAGCATGCATCAATTAGCTACTACAAGTTAATTAAATAACCAGCAGCTGGAAATAAAAGCATTCGCTCATGTTTAACACTCTACTGCTATTTAATTAACTTGCAATAAGTAACTTGTTGAAGTTCATTAGATATTGCCACTACACAACTCCACACTGGAAGACACCCAGGTCCTCGATTTGTGACTTCATAGTGGGTTGTGAGGTCAACAGAAAAGCAACAGTGATGACAAAGTCCACGTAGCTCCACCCTCTCTCTCCTTCACTGAGTCGTGAGATCCAACAGCCAGTAATTGTGGGCCCACGAAGTTTTGAAACATGGGGCACCTGGATATTTACCCTGTGTCTCAGCAAATTCAAGAAAAGACAATCTCACCACAGTTTGAAAAGTTTCCAGATGGCAATTCAGCGTGACCCAGTAGGCAATCATCGTGGATTGTAACCTGTCCCTAACAGGTCTCCCCATGAGCCATTAGAAGGAGTGGCCTAATGGATAATGGGAGGAGGAGTGGCCTAATGGTTAGTGCAGCAGGTTTTGATCCTGCTAATCTGGGTTCAATTCCCACTGCAGCTCCTTGTGACCTTGAGCAAGTCACTTAACCCTCCACTGCCCAGGGTACAAAAACTTAGATTGTGAGCCCTCGAGAGACAGAGAAAGTACCTGCATATAATGTGTACAGCGCTGACTACATCTAGTAGCGCTATAGAAATGATAAATAATAGTAGTAGTAGTAGTGAGTAGTCTTTGGGATTCCGGAATCTTGCTACTCTTTGTCCTTATCCTTTATTTGTCCTGTTTGTCTGGCCTGATTAGATTGTAAGCTCTGTTATGCAGGGACTGCCTCTTCATGTCCAGTGTACAGCGCTGCGTACATCTAGTAGCGCTATAGAAATGATAAGTAGTAGTAGTAGTAGTCTCTCACCTACAATGTATTCAAAATTCAGCTACACAAGCTACTTTCTGCCAGTGTCATTATGACCTCGTATCATGTCTTCTCAGGTCACTATCAGGCCTATTTTAAAAAAAGAAGGGCGCCCATCTTTCGACACAAATTGCAAGATGGGCGTCCTTCTCACAGGGTCGTCCAAATCGGCATAATCGAAAGCCGATTTGGGCGTCCTCAACTGCTTTCCGTTGCGGGGACGATCAAAGTTCACAGGGGCGTGTTGGAAGCGTAGCGAAGGCGGGACTGGGGCGTGCCTAACACATGGGCGTCCTCGACCGATAATGGAAAAAGAAGGGCATCCCTGATGAACACTTGGATGACTTTACCTGGTCCTTTTTTTCTTACGATCAAGCCACAAAATTGTGTCCTAAATGACCAGATGACCACTGGAGGGAATTGGGGATGATCTCCCCTTACTCCCTCAATGGTCACTAACCCCCTCCCACCCTCAAAAAACATTTTAAAAATATTTTTTCCAGCCTCTATGCCAGTCTCAAATATCATACCCAGTTCCATGACAGCAGTATGCAGGTCCCTGGAGCAGTTTCAGTGAGTGCAGTGCACTTAAGGCAGGTGGACCCAGGCCCATCCCCCCACTACCTGTTACTACACTTGTGGTGGTAAATGTGAGCCCTTCAAAACCCACCTGAAACCCACTGTACCCACATCTAGGTGCCCCCTTCACCAATAAGGGCTATGGTAGTGGTGTACAGTTGTGGGGAGTGGGTTTTGGGGGGTTGGGGGGCTCAGCACACAAGGTAAGGGAGCTATGCACCTGGGAGCAATTTATGAAGTCCACTGCAGTGCCCCCTAGGGTGCCTGTTTGGTGCCTTGGCATATCAGGGGGACCAGTGCACTACCAATGCTGGCTCTTCCCACGACCAAATGGCTTGGATTTCATTGTTTCTGAGATGGGCGTCCTCGGTTTCCATTATCACCAAAAATTGGGAATGACCATCTCTAAGGTCGACCTAAGTTTCATGATTTGGGCGTCCCCGACCGTATTATCAAAACTAATGATGGGCGCCCATCTTGTTTTGATAATACGGGTTTCCCCGCCCCTTCGCCGGGACATCCAGCGAGGATGTCCTTTCGATTATGCCCCTCCACGTTGACTCCTCATTTACTTTTGCAGAGACAGTTCACCTTTATCTTACTGACCTATAAGTGTAGCCATTTTACAGCTCCTCATTACTCTCCTCCCTACACCCTTTCTCATAAAACCCATTCATCAGGAAGCTGTCCTTCTCACAGAACGAGGGCACATAAGGACTGTAAGAGCCCATCCAGTCTCTTCTCAATTTCACGCTTTCCACCTTGCTGCACCCTGTCTCTGGAATGGCCTTCCGGAGCTGCCTTGTCTGATTAGAGTGAAGTCCTGCTTAAAAACCTACCTTTCTGAGTTTGTTTTTAAATTGTAAATCCTAGCTCTCACTAATCACAGCCTTGTTGATTTTAACCATATTTACGGTAATTAAAAAAAGTTCTAGAATCTATTTGTCTTGACTGTCTTACTTGATTAGACTGTAAACTCTACCGAGCAGGGACTGTCTCTTATGTGACTCTGTACAAATCTGCAAATGCCTGGCAGAGCTCTATAAATGATAAGCAGTAGTAGTAATCTCAAGCATAGACACATCGATAAAACTGACTGAGACCACAAAGACCGTAGTAACATATTAACATAGTAAATGACAGCAGATAAAGACCTGTATGGTCCATCCAGTCTGCCCAACAAGATAAACTCATTTTACATGGTATGTGATACTTTATACCCGAATTTGATTTGTCCTTGCCATTCTCAGGGCACAGACCGTAGAAGTCTGCCCAACACTGTTCTTGTACTAAAAGTTCTGAAGATTCTGGAATCCTAAAGAGGTACAAGATTCCAGAATCCCAATTAGTAGCAACATTCCATGTAGAAACCCATAGAGTAACATAGTAAATGACAGCAGATAAAGACCTGCACGGTCCATCCAGTCTGCCCAACAAGATAAACTCATTTTACATGGTATGTGATACTTATATGAATATCCGAGTTTGATTTGTCCTTGCCATTCTCAGGGCACAGACCGTAGAATCTGCCCAGCACTATTCTTGTACTAAAAGTTCTGAAGATTCTGGAATCCTAAAGAGTTACAAGATTCCATGTAGAATCTCAAAGAGTAGCAACATTCCATGTAGAACCCCAAAGAGTAACATAGTAACACAGTAAATGACCGCAGATAAAGACCTGTACGGTCCATCCAGTCTGCCCAACAAGATAAACTCATTTTACATGGTATGTGATACTTTACACCCGAATTTGATTTGTCCTTGCCATTCTCAGGGCACAGACCATAGAATCTGCCCAGCACTATTCCTGTACTAAAAGTTCTGAAGCTAATGTCGAAACCCCTTAAAATCATCTAGTCTCTGCCTACATCATGCTGTAGCCCCTACAATCTCTGGCTTTCCTGCCACATTTTTGCACCTTGGGATCCTCTGGGCCTGCCCCAGGCTTCCTTGAATTCTGATTTTGTGCCCCAGGAATCCTTTCCATGCATCTGCCCACCCTTTCTGGGAAGAGATATCTCCACATGTTCCTGAGTCTGACTCCCTCAGAGCTTCAACAGCATTCCTTTCACCCTGAAAAGGGTTGTTTTTCTATGCATTATTTGTACATTTCAGGTATTTGAATGTCTTTATCGTAAGCCTCTGTTTCTCTCCTTACATATTTATAGTTTTTATGTCTCATTTCATTTGGCTTTTGGTTTATTACCTTAATTCAACAACCTGTGGTAGCCAAATATATGACCCCTGAACATAGTAACATAGTAACATAGTAGATGATGGCAGAAAAAGACCTGCACGGTCCATCTAGTCTGCCCACGATAAACTTGTACGTGTATACCTTACCTTGATTTGTACCTGTCTTTTTCAGGGCACAGACCGTATAAGTCTGTGCAGCAGTATTTCCCGCCTCCCAACCACCAGTCCCGCCTCCCATCACCGGCTCTGGCACAGACCCCGTATAAGTCTGCCCTCCCCCATCCTAGCCTCTCAACCACCAACCCCTCTTCCCCCCGCCACCCAATTTCAGCTAAGCTTCTGTGGATCCATTCCTTCTGCACAGGATTCCTTTATGCCTGTCCCATGCATGCTTGAATTCCGTTACTGTTTTCATCTCCACCACCTCCCGCGGGAGGGCATTCCAAGCGTTCACCACCCTCTCCGTGAAGAAATACTTCCTGACATCTCTCCTGAGTCTGCCCCCTTTCAATCTCATTTCATGTCCTCTCGTTCTACCGCCTTCCCATATCCGGAAAAGATTCGTTTGCGGATTAATACCTTTCAAATATTTGAACGTCTGTATCATATCACCCATGTTCCTCCTTTCCTCCAGAGTATACATGTTTAGGTCAGCAAGTCTCTCTTCATACGTCTTGGAACGCAACTCCCATACCATCCTCGTAGCTTTTCTTTGCACCGCTTCCATTTTTTTAACATCCTTCGCAAGGTACGGCCTCCAAAACTGAACACAATACTCCAGGTGGGGCCTCACCAACGTCTTATACAGGGGCATTAAAACCTCCTTTTTTCTGCTGGTCACACCTCTCTCTATACAGCCTAGCAACCTTCTCGCTACGGCCACCGCCTTGTCGCACTGTTTCATCGCCTTTAGGTCCTCAGATACTATCACCCCAAGATCCCTCTCCCCGTCTGTGTCTATCAGGCTCTCCCCACCTAACACATACGCCTCCCTTGGATTTCTACTCCCTAAGTGCATCACTTTGCATTTCTTCGCATTGAATTTTAATTGCCAAACGTTAGACCATTCTTCTAGCTTCTTCAGATCTTTTTTCATGTTTTCCACACCCTCCCGGGTGTCCACTCTGTTGGAAATCTTGGTGTCATCCGCAAAAAGGCAAACTTTACCTTGTAACCCTTCGGCAATGTCACTCACAAATATATTGAACAGAATCGGCCCCAGCACCGATCCCTGAGGCACTCCACTACTCACCTTTCCCTCCTCCGAGCGAACTCCATTCACCACCACCCTCTGGCGTCTGTCCGTCAACCAGTTCCTAATCCAGTTCACCACTTCGGGTCCTATCTTCAGGCCGTCTAGTTTATTTAAGAGCCTCCTGTGGGGAACCGTGTCGAAAGCCTTGCTGAAATCTAAGTAGATGACGTCCATAGCACGTTCTTGATTTAATTCTCCTGTCACCCAGTCAAAGAATTCAATGAGATTCGTTTGGCACGATTTCCCTTTGGTGAAACCATGTTGTCTCAGATCTTGCAACTTATTGGCTTCCAGGAAATTCACTATCCTTTCCTTCAGCATGGCTTCCATTACTTTTCCAATAACCGAAGTGAGGCTTACCGGCCTGTAGTTTCCAGCTTCTTCCCTATCCCCACTTTTGTGAAGAGGGACCACCTCCGCCATTCTCCAATCCCTCGGAACCTCTCCCGTCTCCAAGGATTTATTAAACAAATCTTTAAGAGGACCCGACAGAACCTCTCTGAGTTCCCTCAGTATTCTGGGGTGGATCCCGTCCGGCCACATGGCTTTGTCCACCTTTAGCTTTCCAAGTTGTTCATATACACTCTCTTCCATGAATGGTGCTCTATCCACTTCGTTTTCAGGTGTACTTTTGCCAGTCCCTCTCGGTCCTTCCCCAGGATTTTTTTCAGTAAAAACAGAACAAAAGTATCTATTTAGCAAATTGGCTTTTTCTTCATCATTTTCTACATAGTGTTTTGCTGTATCTTTTAGTCTCACAATCCCCTTTTTAGTCTTTCTCCTTTCACTAATATACCTGAAGAAGTTTTTGTCTCCCCTCCGTACATTTCTAGCCATTTGTTCTTCCGCTTGCGCCTTCGCCAGACGTACCTCTCTCTTGGCTTCTTTCAGTTTCATCCAGTATTCCTCCCTGTGTTCCTCTACTTGAGATTTTTTGTATTTCTGGAACGCTAACTCTTTAGCCTTTATTTTCTCAGCCACTTGCTTTGAAAACCATATCGGTTTCCTTTTTCTCTTGCTTTTATTTACCCTCCTTACATAAAGGTCTGTGGCCCTGTTTATTACTTCTTTTAGCCTGGACCACTGTCCTTCCACTTCTCGTATGTCCTCCCAGCCCATCAGCTCCTTCCTCAGGTATTCTTCCATTTTGTTAAAGTCAGCTCGCTTGAAATCCAGGACTTTGAGTTTAGAGTGGCTGCCATCCACATGAGCCGTTACATCAAAACAAACCATTTGATGGTCACTGTTTCCCAGGTGTGCAGCCACTCGGACATTTGATACACTATCCCCATTCGTGAGCACCAGATCCAACGTGGCTCCCTCCCTCGTGGGTTCGTTCACCATTTGTCTGAGCAGAGCACTTTGGAAAGCATCCACAATCTCTCTACTTCTTTCCGATTTTGCAGATGGAACCTTCCAATCTACATCCGGCAGATTAAAATCTCCCAACAGCAGCACCTCTCTTTTCTTCCCCAACTTTTGAATATCAGCGATCAGATCTTTATCTAGTTCTTCCAATTGTGTCGGGGGTCTATAGACAACACCCACGTGGACCAAGGTTCTATCCTCTCTTTTTAAGGTGATCCATATTGCTTCTTCCTTTCCCCACTTCCCTGTCATTTCAGTTGCTGCGATATCATCTCTCACCTGAAGGTGCTCTACGAAGCGAAACACGTGCGTGTAGGGTTCCAATGTTGAGATGGATATATCTTTGGCGCCTTCATGAGCAACTGGTGTTCGAGTGTTCAACAACCTGTGGTAGCCAAATATTTGACCCCTGAAGATGCTCTACAGAGCACAGCACGTGCGTGTAGGGTCCCGATGTTGAGATGGATATATCGCTACAACAGAAGAAACCAGTATCGTTAGTTTTTACTAATTGAAGTGACGAGATTATCATGTGATCCTCAAGTCATTATAGCTCCGATTTATGATAGTGACAAACAACAGATGAATGAGGATTACCTATTGGAAGTGGATTACTCCTTGGGTTATAGCCTGTTGTCTCAAGAGGAGTAAATTTTGAAAATGACTTTGAAAGAATTTTATAGCAGTTATGGAGTATGACGATTATGCTAGAGTTATCACACACTGAGGATTTCTGACTTATGAGAAGAAATGTGGATGATAATTTGAAAATTGAATTATTAACTCTTTTGGAAAAACAGACTGTTGCTTTAAGATGAGTAACTACTGAATTGTAGTTCTTGGAGATGACTTTTGAGGAACATGAAAATGTGAATTGTACTTGATTTTTACAATTTTCAATACATGTGAAGTTATTCTGTTTAGTGCGAATGGGAGTAAGAGTGAGGTGTGTGTGTTGTTTTGTGTGAAAAGTTTTAAAATATGGATGGCATGATTATGGAGTGGCCTAGTGTTTAGGGTGGTGGACTTTGGTCCTGGGGAACTGAGGAACTGAGTTCGATTCCCACTTCAGGCACAGGCAGCTCCTTGTGACTCTGGGCAAGTCACTTAACCCTCCATTGCCCCATGTAAGCCGCATTGAGCCTGCCATGAGTGGGAAAGCGCGGGGTACAAATGTAACAAAAATAAAATAGATACTATTGGAGATTCTACATGGAATGTTGCTATTCCACTAGCAACATTCCATGTAGAAGGCTGCGCAGGCTTCTGTTTCTGTGAGTCTGACGTCCTGCACATACGTGCAGGACGTCAGACTCACAGAAGCAGAAGCCTGCGCGGCCACATTGGTGATCTGCAAGGGACGACTTCTACATGGAATGTTGCTAGTGGATTAGCAACATTCCATTTAGAATCTCCAATAGTAGCAACAGTGGAGGAGTGGCCTAGTGGTTAGGGTGGTGGACTTTGGTCCTGGGGAACTGAGGAACTGAGTTGGATTCCCACTTCAGGCACAGGCAGCTCCTTGTGACTCTGGGCAAGTCACTTCACCCTCCATTGCCCCATGTAAGCCGCATTGAGCCTGCCATGAGTGGGAAAGCGCGGGGTACAAATGTAACAAAAATAAAATAGATACTATTGGAGATTCTACATGGAATGTTGCTATTCCACTAGCAACATTCCATGTAGAAGCTGCCATGAGTGGGAAAGCGCAGGGTACAAATGTAACAAAAATAAAATAATTTGAATTAAACATTTAATAAAGATTGACAACTTTAGACGCAAAGATTTACACCAACTGAACCATGGGATAAATCCCCAGATTTCCCAAATTCTATAACTATGTGCCAATCCTAGAACTGTCCCTGACCTGCCCATGCCCCTCCCTTGGCCACACTCTCTTTGGATCCACGTGGGAAAATGTATGCACACTTAAATTCCAATTATTGCCAATTAGTGCCAATAATTGATTGTTAGCACCTAATTATCAGCGCTAATTGGCTCATTAAGGAATTAAATTGCATGTACAAATTGGGCGCTATATAGGGGTTAAAGTGATTGACAAAAATAACCACGAACAGAAAAGAACACAACAGTTCATGTTTTTTCACGTGCTACCAATTATGCGCACTCTTCTTTCTGAGCAGGCACTTTCTAGAAAGAGTTGTGTTCGTGATACAGGAAGAGTTTAGGCTCCTTCCCAATATTGCACCATTGAGAAAGGGTGTGCACGCTTCCTGAATGATGAACACGACTGTCGAATAGTGCAACTCTTTACAAAGAGTAAGTGCTCTTTCCACAAGAGCGGGCACTCTTAAAGACACTGCTCCTGTGAAAATAGAATGAGAAAAGAGTGCGGGAAATGATGCGAAGCAAACATTTTCTGTCTCCAAGTCCTACAGGACCGTATCATTGTTGTAGATGCTGGAGAATGCTGGAACTGTAGCTGTTTGTGACACCTTCAGTACAGCAACAAAAGAATTACAAACTTGCAGACCTCTTCTTTAGCCCCTGACCAAGGCCACCGAGAGGGGGGGGGGGGGGCAAGATTCTTCAGGCTTGGTCTCCAAGGGAGCATGGCACTGGGTTCTGTCTCTCTCTTGCTCTTGTGTGTCAGGACCCGGGTGACTGAGTTAACACGATAACCCGGGTCCCGGCACACAGGAGCAGGAGAGTGACAGAGCGATAGAGAAATAGACGCAGGAAGTTAAAGGGGTGGGGGGCAGTGGTTGACCAAGTGACAGGAAGCAGGGGGCAGCAGCAGCCCGAGTGGGGGGCAGCAGTGGCGGCTGCGGCAGCCCTGCCCCAGGCCTGGCTTTGTCTCTCAGTGGCCCTGGCCCCGACAGACTGTCACCTGGAGTATCCTGTGTATCCTGCTCATCCCAATACCAAAAGACACCAAGAAAAAAACAAACGACACTACCAACTACCGCCCAGTAGCATCTATCCCATTAGTAGTCAAACTAATGGAAGGACTGGTGACTAAACAACTCAATGACCACATAAACAAATTTACTATACTACATGAGTCACAATCAGGATTTCGACCCCTACACAGTACCGAAACAGTACTACTTACTCTCCTAACCAAATTCAAGCAGGAAATAGCAATAGGCAAGAGCATTCTCCTCCTCCAATTTGACATGCCAAGTGCGTTCGACATGGTTAACCATAACATATTGCTAAGACTCCTAGAATACTTCGAAATCGGTGGTGGCACTCTCAATTGGATCAAGGGTTTTCTAACCACAAGAACAAAACAAACATACTGTCACCGTGGAAACCAGGCTGCAGAGTACCATAAATATCACCACTATCACCGATCCTTTTCAACCTCATGATGACTCCACTAGCCAAGACCTTATCCACCCAAGGCCTTAACCCATTTATCTACGCTGACATGATGTGGCGGAAATCACCAATGAAATTAAGCTAAGCTTAAACATCATGAACTCATGGGCATAATGTTCCCCCAACCTTGGGCTATGGCCCCCTCCCACCTGGTTTCAGCTAGGACTCTAAGGCCCCAATGCTCAAAATTAAATGTGGGCCCTAGAGGTCATTAGTTCCGTACTAATGCCCACATTTACCTGTGCAGAATGTTCACAAGGATCTAGCACAGGAAACAATGAGCACGCCAGGCACTAGAGCAGAGGGCATGCAAATGTAGCCAAGCTCATTTAAGTGAGGTCATTTTGTATTCCTCCCCAATGCTCAGAAAAGAGCGCCCGAAAACAAAACCGCCTTACTGCTGTAAAAAATAATGCCAGGTTGGAGCAGGCGTTAGGGTGCTGGAAGAGAGGATTTCCCATGATTCTCTCTGCAAAATCTGCCGGTTTTGATTGCTTTTGGAAGCAGAAGGAAGCCCATGCAAGTCTTTAAGCGTTGGTCATGAGAAACAGCAGACCCAAGTGAAAGCAGGCATTGACATCTGTTTCCTCTGTCTAAATATAAGCATCAGAGCTAAAAAATAAAAATTTTAAACGCTTATATTTAGTCCGCAGGAAACAGACACCAATGAGTGCTTCACCTTTTGGTTTTTAACCAGGCGCATGTGCACAGGAGCGAGCTTACCACTGAACTCTTTTGCACATGCGCCAAGCACAATCCTCCCGCCAAACCCCCTAATGCTCAACTACTACTACTACTATTTAACATTTCTAAAGCGCTACTAGGGTTACGCAGCGCTGTACAATTTAACATAAAGGACAGTCCCTGCTCAAAGAGCTTACAATCTAAAGGACAACTGAACAGTCAGTCCGATAGGGGTAGTCAAATTGGGGCAGTCTGGATTTTCTGAGAGGTGAGAGTTAGGTGCCGAAGGCAGCATTGAAGAGGTGGGCTTTGAGCAAAGACTTGAAGATGGGCAGGGAAGGGGCTTGGCATAAGGGCTCAGGAAGGTTGTTCCAGGCATAGGGTGAGGCGAGGCAGAATGAGCGGAGCCTGGAGTTGGCGGTGGTGGAGAAGGGTACCGAGAGAAGGGATTTGTCCCGTGAACGGAGGTTTCGGGCTGGAACGTAAGGGGAGATGAGGGTAGAGAGGTAGTGAGGGGCAGCAGACTGAGTGCATTTGTAGGTAAGAAGGAGAAGCTTGAACTGAATGCGGTATCTGATTGGAAGCCAGTGAAGTGACCTGAGGAGAGGGGTGATATGAGTAGATCGGTTCTGGCGGAATATAAGACGTGCAGCAGAATTCTGAACAGATTGAAGGGGGGATAGATGACTAAGTGAGAGGCTGGTGAGGAGTAGGTTGCAGTAGTCAAGGCGCGAGGTAATGAGAGCGTGGAAGAGGGTTCGGGTGGTGTGTTCAGAGAGGAAAGGGCGAATTTTGCTGATGTTGAAGAGGAAGAAGCGACAGGTCTTGGCTATCTGCTGGATATGCGTGGAGAAGGAGAGGGAGGAGTCGAAGATAACTCCGAGGTTGCGGGCAGATGAGACGGGGAGGATGAGGGTGTTATCAACTGAGATGGAAAGTGGAGGAAGAGGGGAAGTGGGTTTTGGTGGAAAGACGATGAGCTCGGTCTTGGACACGTTCAGTTTCAGGTGGCGGTTGGATATCCAGGCAGCAATGTCGGATAAGCAGGCCGATATCTTTGCCTGGGTCTCCGCGGTGATGTTTAGTGTAGAGAGATACAGCTGGGTGTCATCAGCATAGAGATGATACTGGAAGCCATGAGATGAGATGAGGGAGCCCAGGGAAGAGGTGTAGATTGAGAAGAGAAGGGGTCCAAGGACAGATCCCTGGGGAACACCATCAGATATCAACAGAGATCAACGCTATGACTGAGCCTATATTTGCATCTCATTAGCATTGAGCATTAAGGTGTAATTCTTATGCGCCGTTCTGGAGGTATTCGGAACAGCGCCAGAGTTTGGAGCATCGGGGACTAAACTTCCCGGGGAACGAAGAACGATTCTCACCATGTGATGTTCGGGAATGGAGTACAACGATGGCAATGCTGAACCTATTGTCAGCTATGTGACAGCTTGTGTTTTTTTTTCCAGGGAGCGGAACAAAGTGTTTCTGTGTTATTATCATTTTCAAAGGGAAAATGTGATTTTAAAAATGGCACATGGGGAGGCTGACACTCTATACTTAGACATGAAAAGAATGACAGCTCTTCTGGAAAGAAAAAAAAAAAACGTCCCTTAAACGCTTCCATTTACTTTTGATTCCCATTCACATTTTTAAGCAACAAATATTTTTTTCCAGCTGAAAAGAAATTGCTGGCAGTACAGTAAATCTTCTGGGTTTTCTATTCTTCCAAGTCTGAAGCACTTCTTGACTTATTTCCCAGTATTAAATCTGCACATCCGACTGAGACACAGAACTTGAAAGCTGCATTTCTACCCAGCCACCTGCTGCTCCCTCCTTGCCTGGGCCCATTCCTTGGGCTTCACACACTCTGGCATTTGACTGCCGGCTCTTTTGTATACTTCAAAAAGCCGGGTCTTGTAAATTGGTCTTTTTTTTTTTTTTCTTTCAGTTTCCGTTTGTCTTATGTTGATTAGTAGTAAACAACATCCATTTACGTTGCCATCATAAAAGCAATTATCCTTCCCAGTGCAAAAGAGAGAGAGAGAGGGGGAGGGAGAAAAGGCCCCTTTCTAGCATTATTGTAACCTAAATTTCCCTAGAAGAATGGCTTGTAAAATTAAACATCACATTTACAGAGAAAAGGAAATACTCCCCTTTTTGATCAGCGTTTAATGATCATATTCAGAACATATGTGGACGCTCGCCTATATAGAAATATGCACAGCCTCACTCATGCGTGCTCAGAAAGACAGAGGCACACAAGACGACAGGAAGAAAGATGAAGACAGCAAAGGAAGGATGCAAAGAAGGAGAGAAAGAGGAACAGGAGAGATGTTGTAGGAGAAATATACACGTATATGTAGATTTACGTATTTTTAAAAAATTATTTCTATCCCCCGTATGGTTCTACATTTGTTTGAAATGACATAGAAATGTCAGCCACATTTCCCCACATCGTTTCATAACGAGGAGAAAAAGAAAACCACACTTTCTGCGTGCCATCAACAGTTTGCAGTCTTCCAAAGAGCATGCACTCTTAACGACATTGCATCTGTTATGACAAAATGAAAGAAAACACCAGGGAAAAAAAAGAACATGCCCAGAAAAGACATAGAAACTGACAACAGAAAAACTTACTGACTGCACACCCCTAATCCTCAGTACTGGGGGTGGGGGGGGGGGGGTGAGGAGATGCAATAAAGTATGCAATAAGATGCAATAAGAAATTGAAACATACAACAAAGTATCAGAGAGATATAAAAGAAAAATAAATCATCACACCAAAACATCACATCACCATCATCACATCATAACAGCAGACCACAATAGCTACAGATACCTGTATCAAAATAATATTCACACCATATTCCAACAATAATTAAAAGCGCAATATAAGAGTAGCTACCCCTGCTCAAGTCTCTAAATGCAGACTGTGCTCAAGACACATCAAAAGCTGAGTAAACAGACAAGCTTTCGCCAATTTCCTAAAACGCAAAAGGTCCCTCTGTAACCTACTGACTTCGGGAAGAGCATTCCAGAGCACAAGACCTACATAAGAAAACACATCCTTCTGTGTCTGAACCAGGCCAGAGGAATGAACAGCAGGCATCATCGCTCCAACGCTCACATACCACATGATCACAGATTTTCAAATATCCAGGAGCCCTGCCACACAGCGCCCTTAATGCCAGCACCGAGTTCTTAAACTGAATATGCCAATCTACTGGCAACCAATACAGCACATGCAGGCATGGAGTAATGTAATCAGAATGTGAAGCAGCCATAAGCAGAGGTGCTGCTGCGATCTGGACCACCCGAAGAGTTTTTTTAAAGAAGATATTGGCCATCGCACCAAAACTGAGTTACAATAACCAAAAGACAAACTCACAAGTGCCTGGAGCAGCAGCAACAGTAATACTAGTGGCATGGGAAAGGCACGTCGGATCCCTTAGGAAAAGGAAGAGTTAGTGGTTACGGAGGATGGGCAGACTGGATGTGCCTTTTGGCCTTTTTCTGCCATCATGTTTCAATGTTTCTATTTAAGTTTTGTTTATTTTCTTTAATACCATTCATTTTCTAATTAGAGATCCTCTGTGTTCAACCCATGCCTTTTTGAATTATGTTATGGTTTTTTTCTTCACCTCCTCCCTTGGGAGGGCATTCCAAGCATCATCCATCCTCCTCGTGAAAAAGAATTTCCTGACATTACTCCAAAGTCTACCACACTGCAACCTCGATTCATGTCCTCTAGTTTACCATTTTCCTTTCTCTGGAAAATATTTGTTTCTATATTAATACTTTTTAAGTATTTAAATGTCTATATCATATCTCCCCTGTCCCTCCTCTCCTCTAGGGTATACATATTCAGGTCTTCCAGTCTCTTCTCATAAATCTTTTGACGCAAACTCATACCATTTTTGTCACCTTCCTCTGGACCACTTCAAGTCTTTTTACATCCTTAGCAAGATACGGCCTCAAAAACTGAACTCAATACTCTAATTGGGGCCTCACCAATGACTTGTACAGGGGCATCAACACCTCCTTTCTTCTGCTGGTTAGGCATCTCTCTCTATACAGCCTAGCATCTTTCTGGCTATGGCCACCGCCTTGCCACACTGTTTCATTGCCTTTAGATCCTCAGATACTATCACCTCTAAGTCCCTCTCTCTATCTATGCAAATCAGCCCTCACTTCCTTGAATTTCTACTCCCCAAGTGCATCATCTCTGTGTTCCCCTTGTTGAGTTTTTCTGTATTTCATGAACACCAACTCATTTGCCTTTCAGCCACTTGCTTGGAGAACCATATCAGTTTCCTTTTTCTCTTGCTTTTATTTACTCTCCTCACATAAAGGTTAGTAGCTTTATCTATAGCTCCTTTCAGCCTGGACCACTGTCTTTCCACTTCTTGTATGTCCTCTTAGACCATCAGCTTTTTCTTCAGGTACTCCCCCATTTTACGAAAGTCTGCATGTCTGAAATCCAGGACTTTGAGTTTTGAGCAGCTGCTCTCCACTTCAGCTGTTATATCAGACCAAACCATTTGATGATCATTACTGCCCAGGCGGGCACCCACTTGGACACTAGACACACTTTCCCCATTGTGAGCACCAGATCCAGAGTCACTCCTTCTCTCGTAGCTTCTGCCAACATTTGTCTGAGCAGAGCACTTTGAAAGGCATCCGAGATTTCTCTACTTCTTTTCGATTCCGCAGATAGAACTTTCCAATCTGCATCCGGCAGTCTAAAATCTCCCAGCAACAGCACTTCCCCAACTTTTGGACATCTGTAACCAGATCTTTATCTAGTTGCTCTGATTATGTTGGAGGTCTGTAGACAACATCCATATGGACAGAGGTTCCATCTTCTCTTTTCAAGGTGATCCATATCGCTTCTTCCTTTCCCTAGGCCCCCTGTACTTCAGTCGCTTTGATATCGTTCCTCACATACAGAGCCACTCCTCCAGCTTTTCAACCAGCTCTACCCTTCCTAAATAGATTATAGCTCAGTATGTTTGCATCCTATTCATAGGAATCACTGAACCGTACCTCCATCATAGCAACAATATCTAAGTCTGCCTCTAACATCAGGGCTTGCAGATCATGAACTTTTGTTGCTCAGACTGTGAGCATTTGTGGTCTTCGCTTTCCAGCTACATGTCAGTGGCAGTCTCATCTTTTGTTTAGTCTCACGTCCTGCTGCGTTGGTAAAAAGTGATTTGCTAACATTGGTGTTTACATTGCTTTCTTTACTACTGTCACATCTTGTCTTTAGCTGGGGGTTATTACACAGAATAAAAATCATCTTGATTGGTTGGAATGGGTATGAACATGAGTACTATGAAAGAGTCAACAGTCTGCAAGATTGTCTGAGTATTGTTAATGATTACTGAATTGTCTATATTTGAGTAGCAAACCCTGGAGAGGGTGGGGAGCAGTGGTGTAGCCACAGGTGGGCTTGGGTGGGCTAGGGCCCACCCATTTATGGCTCAGGCCCACCCATCAGTAGCACATGTTTAGTGGTAACTGATGGGAATCCCAAGCTCTGCCAGCTGAGGATTTCCCCGATGGTAACAAAAATGCTACTCTCCACCAGGGGCGTATCTGAACTCTGGCGGTAGGGGGGGCCAGAGCCAGAGGGAGGGGGCACATTTTAGTCCCCCCCCCGGCACCACCGATCCCCCTCGCCACTGCCAGACTCGCCACCAATGACACTCTCCACCCCCTCCCACCGCCGCCAACCCTCCCCCGCTGCTGTCACTTACCTTTGCTGGCGGGGGACCCCAACCCCCCGCCAGCCGAGGTCCTCTCTTCCATGCAGGCTGCAAGTTGCAATGCTTCCTGTTCTTCTGAGTCTGACGTCCTGCACGTTGTACGTGCAGGACGTCAGACTCAGAAGAACAGGAAGCGTTGCAACTTGCATCCTGCATGGAAGAGAGGACTTCGGCTGGCGGGGGCTTGGGGTCCCCCACCAGCAAAGATCGGTGACGGGTTGGTGGCGGGCGGGAGGTGGAGAGGGTCGGTGGTAGGGGGGTCCAGGGCGAAATCTGCGGGGGCCCAGGCCCCTGTGGCCCCACGCAGATACGCCCCTGCTCTCCACGACACCGGCACCTGCGCATGCTCAGTTTTCAGTGCATTCCTGCTGCCAAGGTGGAAAGAAGCGTTTTCCCGTGGTTTTTTTTTTTTGGAAAGGGGGGAGAACACTTGGTGCCCACCTAATTCTTGCCTAGGCCCACCCAAAATATGTTGTCTGGCTACGCCCCTGGTGGGGAGTGGGGAGTGGGGAGGGTGGGTGTGACTATGTTCTAGTAATTCAGCCAATTCCCCTATCAAAAAAATGTTTTCTAGAGGGACCAGTAATGACACAGTTTGATACAACAATCAAATTCTGCTACAATCTAACTTTTCTCCTTTAAATTAAAATATTCCCCCAAAATATAGCAGTTTCTTCAACGTAACTACAAATTAAACCAGCTGGAAGACTAATAGCTACTTTCTTACCTAGAAATGGCAATGGAAAATAAACCTGGAAGAGCTTGTCCACAGTTCAGTAGCCAAAGTTATAATACTACTAGCAGTGTGAAAGACAAGAAACAATTTGAAAGGCCTAGTGGTTAGGGTGGTGGACTTTGGTCCTGAGGAACTGAGTTTGATTCCCACTTCAGGCACAGGCAGCTCCTTGTGACTCTGGGCAAGTCACTTAAACCTCCATTGCCCCATGTAAGCCGCATTGAGCCTGCCATGAGTGGGAAAGCGCAGGGTACAAATGTAACAAAAATAAAATAGATACTATTGGAGATTCTACATGGAATGTTGCTACTATTGGAGATTCTACATGGAATGTTGCTACTATTGGAAATTCTACATGGAATGTTGCTATTCCACTAGCAACATTCCATGTAGAAGGCTGCGCAGGCTTCTGTTTCTGTGAGTCTGACATCCTGCACGTACGTGCAGGACGTCAGACTCACAGAAGCAGAAGCCTGCGCAGCCACATTGGTGATCTGCAAGGGCTGACTTCTAGTGGAATAGCAACATTCCATGTAGAATCTCAAATAGTAGCAACAGTGGAGGAGTGGCCTAGTGGTTAGGGTGGTGGACTTTGGTCCTGAGGAACTGAGTTTGATTCCCACTTCAGGCACAGGCAGCAACTTGTGACTCTGGGCAAGTCACTTAACCCTCCATTGCCCCATGTAAGCTGCATTGAGCCTGCCATGAGTGGGAAAGCTCAGGGTACAAATGTAACAAAAATAAAATAGATACTATTGGAGATTCTACATGGAATGTTGCTATTCCACTAGCATTCCATGTAGAAGGCTGCGCAGGCTTCTGTTTCTGTGAGTCTGACGTCCTGCACATATGTGCAGGACATCAGACTCACAGAAGCAGACGCCTGCGCGGCCACATTGGTGATCTGCAAGGGCCGACTTCTAGTGGAATAGCAACATTCCATGTAGAATCTCAAATAGTAGCAACAGTGGAGGAATGGCCTAGTGGTTAGGGTGGTGGACTTTGGTCCTGAGGAACTGAGTTTGATTCCCACTTCAGGCACAGGCAGCTCCTTGTGACTCTGGGCAAGTCACTTAACCCTCCATTGCCACCTTGAGTGGGAAAGCGCGGGGTACAAATGTAACAAAAAAAAATACCTTCTCTAGTATCGGAGCTAGGCAGAAAAGGAGAGAAAGCTTCTTTTTCTTTTCTTTTCTTTTTTGGGGGGGGTCTAGCTTAGAAGACAGAGTAGTACGTGACACTATAGATTCACAGTCAGCACTAATTAACTAAGCAATAAAGTCTAGAGAATAGATATACCAGGTAGCTAAACTTATAGTCAGACAGTTGAAAAATTAAGAATAAAAAATCAGAAAGCACTTAGCAGTATTGCGCTTCAGGTCCAGCACATAGATGGAAAAAATGTAGGAATGAACTATATAAAAGTAGCAACCATAGTAGTAGCAGTAATAGCAGAAGTAGTAGGAGTAACAGCAATGATACAAGTAGCAGCATCAGTAGTAATAGTAATGGCACTAGGCTTAGCAAATGGAATGATAATAGCAGTAATCACAGTAGTAGTAGTAGTAATAGCAGAAGTAGTAGGATTAGTAACAGCAGTGACAAAAGTAACAGCAGCAGCAGCAGTAATGGTAGTAGCACTAGGCTTAGTAAAAGTAGTGGCACTAGGCTTAGAAATAGGGATGATAATATCAGTAACCACAGTAGTAGTAGTATTAACAGGAGTAATAGGATTAGTAACAGAAGTGACATAATAGCAGTAACCACAGTAGTAGCAGTAATAGTAGAAGTAGTAGGAGTTGTAACAGCAGTGACAGAAGTAGCAGCAGCAGTGGTAATAGTAGTAGCACTAGGCTTAGTAACAGTAGTGGAACTAGGCTTAGTAATAGAGATGATAATAGCAGTAACTGCAGTAGTAGCAGTAGTAATAGCAGAGGTAGTAGGAGTAGTAACAGCAGTGACATAAGTAGCAGCAGCAATGGTAATAGTAGTAGCAGTAGGCTTGGTAATAGTAGTGGCACTAGGCTTAGTAATAGGGATGATAATTGCAGTAACCACAGTAGTAGTAGTATTAACAGAAGTAGTAGGAGTAGTAACAGCAGTGACATAATAGCAGTAACCACAGTAGTATAGTAGCAGTAATAGCAGAAGTAGTAGGAGTTGTAACAGCAGTGACAGAAGTAGCAGCAGCAGTGGTAATAGTAGCACTAGGTTTAGTAACAGTAGTGGAACTAGGCTTAGCAATAGGGATGATAATTGCAGTAACCGCAGTAGTAGTTGTAATAGCAGAAGTAGTAGGCGTAGTAACAGCAGGGACAGAAGCAGCAGCAGCAATAATATTTGTGGTACTAGAATTAGTAGTAGGAGTGATAGCAGTGGTAACCCCAGTGGCCGTAGTAATAACAGCAGCAGTAATAGTAACAGCAATGACAGAAGTAGCAGCAGCAGTGGTAATAGTAATAGCAGTAGGCATTGCAATATAGCAGTACTAATCCTATTGATAGTAGTAGTACTAGCAACAGCAGCAGCAGCAGCAGTAAGAGTAGTAACAGCAGAGACAAAAGTGGAGGAGTGGCCTAATGGTTAGAGCAGTAGAGTGCAAATCCCGCTGCTGCCTAACATTCAGCAATAGATTGAGATCCCCAGGAGCCAGGTTCAATTCCCTCTGAAGCTCCGTATTACCATGGGTAAAGTCACTTAGCCCTCCATTGCCCCAGATACAATACATTCTACTTAGATTGTGAGTCCATTAGGGACAGTTACTAGTGCCTGTATAGAAAACTTGTTAACTGCTGTCTACCTATGTGAAGGCCTCAGCAGTATATCATGTGCAGATACCCCACTGTGTATTGTGGGGGCACATGATGAATTTGACTTATTTGTTCATTTCTTCTGGATTTAGCTCACTATTTTCAGTGGGTAAATGGTGTTACCACACTTCGAACTGGTACCTTGAGGTCAGACTTTGAAGCAGGGAGCTTGGCCTCTTTCTACAATATTGTTAGCAGCCCTAGTAAGAAGAAATCAGTGGTACTGCATGATCACCCCCCCATATCCCCCCTCCATATAACACTCGGAGTATCATACACACATAGGCGTAGCCTAATGGTTAGTGCAGTGGACCTTGATCATAGGGAAGTGGGATTGATTCCCAACACAGCTCCTGGTGACCCTGGGCAAGTCACTTAACCCTCCATTGCCCCAGGTACAAATGAGGCCTGTATATACTACGTAAACCGCTTTGAATGTAGTTGCAAAAACCACAGAAAGGTGGTATATCAAGTCCCAGTTCCCTTTCCCTATTTGAAATTCTACGTGGAATGTTGCTACTATTGAGATTCTGTTGCTACTATTTGAGATTCTATGTGGAATGTTGCTACTATTTGAGATTCTGTTGCTACTATTTGAGATTCTACATGGAATGTTGCTATTCCACTAGCAACATTCCATGTAGAAGCCTGCCCTTGCAGATCAGCAACGCGGCCGCACAGGCTTCTGTTTCTATGAGTCTGACGTCCTGCACGTAGGTGCAGGACATCAGACTCACAGAAACAGAAGCCTGCATGGCCGTGTTGCTGATCTGCAAGGGCAGGCTTCTACATGGAATGTTGCTAGTGGAGGAGTAGCCTAGTGGTTAGTGCAGTGGACTTTGATCTTGGGGAGCTGACTTTGATTCCCACTGCAGCTCCTTGTGACTTTGGGCAAGTCACTTAATCCTCCATTGCCCCAGATACAACATAAGTATCTAAGTATATGTAAACCACTTTGAATGTAGGTTGCAAAAACCACAGAAAGGCAGCATGTCAAGTCCCATTTCCCTTTCCCTATTTGAGATTCTACATGCAATGTTGCTACTATTGGAGATTATGTTGCTACTATTTGAGATTCTATGTGGAATGTTGCTACTATTGGAGATTCTGTTGCTACTATTTGAGATTCTACGTGGAATGTTGCTACTATTTGAGATTCTGTTGCTACTATTTGAGGTTCTACATGGAATGTTGCTATTATTGAGATTCTGTTGCTACTATTTGAGGTTCTATGTGGAATGTTGCTACTATTTGAGATTCTGTTGCTACTATTTGAGGTTCTACATGGAATGTTGCTATTATTGAGATTCTGTTGCTACTATTTGAGGTTCTACGTGGAATGTTGCTACTATTGAGATTCTGTTGCTACTATTTGAGATTCTACATGGAATGTTGCTATTCCACTAGCTACATTCCATGTAGAAGCCTGCCCTTGCAGATCAGCAACGCGGCCACGCAGGCTTCTGTTTCTGTGAGTCTGACGTCCTACACGTATGTGTAGGACGTCAGACTCACAGAAGCCTACGCGGTCGCATTGCTGATCTGCAAGGGCAGGCTTCTACATGGAATGTGGCTAGTGGAGGAGTAGCCTAGTGGTTAGTGCAGCGGACTCTGATTCTGGGGAACTGGGTTGAATTCCCACTGCAGCTCCTTGTGACTCTGGGCAAGTCACTGAACTCTCCATTGCCCCTGGTACAAAATAAGTACCTGAATATATGTAAACTGCTTCAAACGTAGTTGTAAAAACCTCATAAAGGAGGTACTGTATATAAAGTCCCATTTCCCTTTCCCTAATAGCATGTCTAAATTTGCATGCTAATAGCTCTGATTATAACGGCGTTATTGCCCCCTGCTGTTCCGGTGCTAATTTTAGAGCACATGGAAATACCTAGAGTAGCTAAATGTAACTCACCTTGATCTATTAATGAAAAATAAGTGAGCTAAATCCAAAAGAAATGAAAAAATAAGTCAAATACATCATGTGCAAATACCCCACAATACACAGTGAGCAACCATCAAGCTATTGTCTATGGGACCAAGTCAAAAACACAAATTAGCACCCCAGAAAATAAACACAAGTCATTAAAGCCGGTTGTTTGTCAGGAATTGTCCCAGAGTTATGGACTAAACTTTCCTGTGAGTCGAAAACTTCAACTGATTATCTGTGATTTCCCCAAACGTTGAAAACTTGTGCTTTTTATTTGAAACCTTTTCGTTAAGGAGTTACTGAGGCTACAGTATGGGTTTTGGAAAGTAGTTTAAATGGTGTTTTATGTTGTTCAGTTTATTTGAAGATTGATGGTCATTTGCATTGATCATGTTGTAGTCCACTCTCTACTGAGATAGAAGGAGTGGAATGTAATCACGGAAAGGAAATCAAAAATTCAGTTCAATTCAATTAAACAGTGTCCTACGGACGAGAATTAGAAAGCAAAAACGAAGTAAATATTGTGACTTAAAACTGTGAGACCTTTTGCATCCTTTCATTCTACCCACCCTGAACCAATTGGCTTATTGGCCCCAGGAAACAGAGGTAGCCCACACCAGTCACAGACCAGTCTGCCCTGTAAGGCTTCTCATGCTGGCCAGGGTAGACCTGAGTGGGGAGACAGCTCTAGCAGTAAGACTTGCTCCTTTCTGAGATGGGGGAACCTGATATCAGCTTCCTTCCCCCTCCCCCTAACTTGGATAGAGGATAAAGTAAAGCCAGAGTTCCAGAAAGCACCTGGCAGCCTGTGCCACACTTCCTCTGTGGCACAACAAGCCTGTCCTGCCCTCTCTGACTGGTATGGGTCATGCCTGCTGAATGGGGCTTGTTCTATCCAAACATTTATTGATTTCCATCCCAGAAGGGGTCAGCTAACTTTCCACCAGCTGCCTTGCATTAGAGCCCAGGACCTGAACCGGTAGTCAGAGAACAAAGAGCAGCTTTTGAAGTTTAGAGCTGCTGGTTTCCTGGGGTGCAAATCTCCAGACTTCAGGCACTTTTCACATCCCTAACAGAGAGCAACCTGGTGAAGAAATCACATTTCACTTTCACCTCAGGGGTCCTGAGATGGACTCTTCACCCTGCACACTTTCTTCAGGCTCAGAACCCCAGATGCATTGCCCACCAGATGTGTTTTGAGATTAATCTTAGGGTCCTGCTCAGGTCATGTCTGTCATGTAGCTCATGAGTTGGGTGGGAGTCAGGGAGAACCACAGCGCCACACTATGAGTTCCCTTAAATTTTGAGGGATGCTAGTCAAAAGAAAGATGTTGCTGAGGATAGCTGGGAGGGGACGGCTTCAATCCCCAATGCGTGAACCTGCTCTGAAAACAAGATCATTCCATCATCCTGTACAATGACAAAATATTGTCTGGCCATCCATGACAAGATTAGCAAGTTGTGGTCACCCTAAGATTTCGTGGATAGCACAGGAGGGAAGTGGGGTGCACATCAACTTTGCCTTTCATTTTAGTTAGTGCTGTGGGCTGAGAACATGGGCAACTAGGTTTGATTTCCACTGCAGCTCCTTGTGACCCTAGGCAAGTCACTTTACCCTTTATTGCTCCAGGTTCAAACTTAGATTGTGAGCCCACTAGGGACAGAGAAAGCAGCTACATGTAGTATATGTAAACTGCTTTGGTTGTACCCATAGAAAGGCAGTATATCCCTACTACCTCATAACACACACACACACACTCTCTTTCAAACAACACCGCCCTCACTCCCAGCATACACACATCCCCCCCCCCACCACATACACACACATACAGCCACTTCCCCCCTCCACCTTCCCCAGTTCCAATCTTAGCGCTTTTCCCAATCTGCCCTCCCTAACTCAGCACTCTCCCCCTGCCCTGCCCAAATCTCACTCATCAGTGAACAGAACGGGAAGAGGTAAGGCCAGGGGTTTTTTTCAGGGGGTACTTGGGGGTACTGAGTACCGGCACCTTTTCCAATGTCAGCTAAAATTGACCCATGGAACCCATGTTTTAATGATAGAGCTCAGGTTCTACACACCAATTCTGCCTTGTCATAGATTCTGTGACTGGTTGCAGGGGGGCCTGGCAATTATGGGGTGGATCCCTCAGTGATCACCCCACCCTTGAAGGGTGGCCTAGCATTTGAGTACCGGCACCTTTTTTGCTAGAAAAAACGCACTGGGTAAGGCTGAAACTAGAGCAGAAAGAAGCCTCTATGTTTCCTTATCCATCTCCTATCCTCATGTTACGTTCACACCTCTCCCCTCCTCTTCTGTCCTGCGTGCACGAGTTGAGGGAGAGGTTGGAGTTGGTAAAGCAAATATGACTTGGGGGGGGGGGAGGGGATGCAGAAATCAAACTGGGCTTGGAACAAGTTAGACTTATTTTAGTCAGTTTAGCTTGTACGTTATTGTGTGCGTAACGCACAAAGGGTCTCAGCGCCGCTTTTAACGTTTACAGTGAAGTTAAGCGCTATGCAAATCTATGAAGGCGAGATCATTCGTCTTAAAATGAGCATTCCATGTGATGCACAGATGTTTCTGAGCGATGCACAGAAAGGAATGCGTACCTGTAATGTTCCAAATTTTCCGGCAGATCTGAGCTGTTATGTGAGGGCGAAACTCTTGGTGGAGCAGTCTGGCAGGTTTTCTTAATAGTATCTACATGCACGCGTGTGGGGAAATATGTATCTGCATGTAATTTACATGTGTGTGTTCTTCTCAGTGTGTTTTTTCTAGCAAACAAGGTGCCGGTTCTCAAATGCTAGGCCACCCTTCAGGAGTGGGGTGATCACTGGAGGGATCCACCCCATAATTGCCAGACCCCTGCAACCAGTCACAGAATCTATGTCAAGACAGAATTGGTGTGTAGAATCTGAGCTCTATCATTAAAACCTGGGTTCCATGGGTCAATTTTAGCTGACAATGGAAAAGGTGGGGGTACTCAGTACCCCCAAGTACCCCCTCAAAAAAAGCCCTGGTTCCTCTCATCAGAAATCATTGTGCTTGCATTTTTTAATAGTATCTGCAAGCATGGGGAATGTCCTGTCCATTTGTCTCTAGGGAAATATACCATGTGTATGTGTTCTGCATGTAGCGGTGTTGTGGAATAGTAAAGAGTGAATCAGTTCTCATGTCTATGACGCGGTTGTTACCATTCTGGTTTTTTTTTTTTCCAAGGGCATGTGCAGTACATTGGTGCTTATTATGAGTCTGTTCTGAGCATGTGTAAGGTGCTGTCTCTACCGGGTCTACATGTAGACTTTCCCTGTACCTCATTTGCATGCGGTTTCCTTTGAGCATTGATCACTGATCCTGGTTCGGTAAGTTCAGCGGTAGCTAGTTACATACGCAGATGAACAAAAGAACATAATAATAATATCAATAATGATGCTAATGGCAACTTTTGATCATCCCCCTTCAGTCTGCTCCCAAATCTGGTCATTGCCTTCCTGTTGTTCCCCACCTTGCCCCCCACCCCACACCAGGGGCGTAGCCAGACCTCATGGTGGGAGGAGGCCAGAGCTCGAGGTTGGGGGCACATTTTGAGTGCCACCCTGCTGCCCCCCCACCGCCACACCTCACCTCCTCACCCCCCCCCCACCTCGCCTCCTTGCCACTTCCCCTCACCGCCTCATCGCTCCCCCGCAAAAACAAATACCTTTGTTGGCGGGGGTCCCCAACCCCTGCCAGCTGAAGCCTTCTTCAGCGCTGGTCTCTGGCGCAGCCGCGTTCGCTACCCTGCTCTTCTTTCTTCTTGCTCCTCCAATGCACGCTAACGCTCCTTCTCACTTTCACATAAAGGAGCGTCAGCGTGCACAGGAGGAGAAAGAAAGAAGAGCAGGGCAGTGAACTCAGCTGCGACAGAGACATGCGCTGAAGAAGGCTTCGACTGGTGGGTGCTGGGGACCCCCACCGGCCAAACCAGGGGCCTGTACCTACGCCCCTGCCCCATACAGGCAACCTGCAGAGAATAAAAGCATGCAGAGATTTCCCAGGTATCCCTAGTGACTCAAAATCCCGAAGTCCCCTCCAGGATGATGGTATTCTTGGACATCTAGATTGAAATTTTACTATGGAAGTCTTTATTTGATCCTGATCCAAAGGTCTTGTCTTTATTCTCTGCCTTATATGGCAGACAGACCCTTGCCCGGTGCATCCCCTACTCCTGCCTCTCAAAATGGTAAGAAGTGTGAACTTGGTGGGGAGGGGATGAGAGGGTGCCACTAAATATCAGGGATTTTATTTTTTCTTAGGAAAATGGGGGTTGGTATGGGGGGGAAGGGAAGGAGGAGGGGGACCACTAGACTACCAGGACAAATGTTTGGAGGTGTGGGTGGGTGGGCTACTAGACTATGAGGGAATGTTTTTAGCTTTTAGAGGGAGGGTAGGGTCAGGTTGGGTCATCGGGGAAAGGGGCCTCTAGACCACTGGGGATAGGGTTGGTTCAGGGAGGGAGGGGGCAGATGCTGATGCCAATATGGTGTTTTTTTTTAACATGTCACCCTTCCTGTCAGTGCATAAGTCAATCAACGCTCAAATACTGACAGGAAGGGTGACATTTAACAGTGAGCTTAGGATTCAGTGCCACGATTTTAATGCTGTCAACACACAAAACCCCAAGGGAGAGACAAAAAAATATCCAAAATCAAAAAAATAGTCAATTCCAGAAAAAAAAGTTTATCAGATGCCTAGAGAGAACACAAACCTTTAACACTTTGTTGGAAAGGAAACAAAAGAGGGTTCAGTATAGGCTGAACCTACAGCCCAGCATACATTTCAGTGAGTTCAGCCACAAAACTGCTCCCTTGAAAGTTCAATACATCATAGACACTCTCTAAATACGTACCCTTAATTTATTTTATTTTATTATAATACTAGTAAAAAAGGCCCGTTTCTTAACGCAATGAAACGGGCGCTAGCAATGTAATGAGTTCCTGCCATTAATGTTTCCACGGTTGTATTCCGAATATAATTCTTGTTTACATGTGTAAGATTTCTTTATATACAATATTTTTTCTGTAAACTGGGCTACAATGTGGTAAAAGTTTTCCTTGTTCAGGCCCTTCAATCAGTTTAACAATCACATCGGAAGAGCTCCTTACTCTTGAGAATGCAACATACAGTTGCCCATGTGAGAGACTGAGAGTTACAGTGTGTTTTACAGACAGTGTAAGAGAGAGATACACAGAGTGATTGAGTGTGTGTGTGTGTGTGTGATGTCTGTGTGTGTGTGTGTGTGTGTGTGTGTGTGTGTGTGTGTGAGTGACAAAGTGATAAAATGTTTGTCTTCCCTTCCGTTCTGTGCACTTGCCTCCACTGAGAGATACACAGAGTGATTATGTGTGTGTGTGATTGTGTGTGTGATGCGTCTGTGTGTGTGAGTGATGTGTCTGTGTGTGTGAGTGATGTGTCTGTGTGTGATTGTGTGTGTGATGTGTGTGATGTGTGTGAGTGACAAAGTGATTAAATGTTTGTCTTCCCTTCCGTTCTGTGCACTTGCCTCCACTGAGAGATACACAGAGTGATTATGTGTGTGTGTGATTGTGTGTGTGATGCGTCTGTGTGTGTGAGTGATGTGTCTGTGTGTGTGAGTGATGTGTCTGTGTGTGATTGTGTGTGTGATGTCTGTGTGATGTGTGTGATGTGTGTGAGTGACAAAGTGATTAAATGTTTGTCTTCCCTTCCGTTCTGTGCACTTGCCTCCATTCATGTTCGTACCTCCCTGTATATGATTGTTTGTTAGAGATTCAATCCACTCCACTTCCCTCCTCCAAGTTCCGTTCTGTCTGATTGGTTCTTCGTTGACAGTGAGAGCCAATGAAACGCTGAACTACAGACTTACCAACCCTACACTGCCACAGTGCCACGGAGTCAGCTTCAGAATGTTGGAGGTGCTTTTTATTATATAGGATGTCCAAATGTTATTTTACATAAGTACATAAGTAGTGCCATACTGGGAAAGACCAAAGGTCCATCTAGCCCAGCATCCTGTCACCGACAGTGGCCAATCCAGGTCAAGGGCACCTGGCACGCTCCCCAAACGTAAAAACATTCCAGACAAGTTATACCTAAAAATGAGGAATTTTTCCAGTCCATTTAATAGCGGTCTATGGACTTGTCCTTTAGGAATCTATCTAACCCCTTTTTAAACTCCGTCAAGCTAACCGCCCGTACCACGTTCTCCGGCAATGAATTCCAGAGTCTAATTACACGTTGGGTGAAGAAAAATTTTCTCCGATTCGTTTTAAATTTACCACACTGTAGCTTCAACTCATGCCCTCTAGTCCTAGTATTTTTGGATAGCGTGAACAGTCGCTTCACATCCACCCGATCTATTCCACTCATTATTTTATACACTTCTATCATATCTCCCCTCAGCCGTCTCTTCTCCAAGCTGAAAAGCCCTAGCCTTCTCAGCCTCTCTTCATAGGAAAGTCGTCCCATCCCCACTATCATTTTCGTCGCCCTTCGCTGTACCTTTTCCAATTCTACTATATCTTTTTTGAGATACGGAGACCAGTACTGAACACAATACTCCAGGTGCGGTCGCACCATGGAGCGATACAACGGCATTATAACATCCGCACACCTGGACTCCATACCCTTCTTAATAACACCCAACATTCTATTCGCTTTCCTAGCCGCAGCAGCACACTGAGCAGAAGGTTTCAGCGTATCATCGACGACGACACCCAGATCCCTTTCTTGATCCGTAACTCCTAACGCGGAACCTTGCAAGACGTAGCTATAATTCGGGTTCCTCTTACCCACATGCATCACTTTGCACTTGTCAACATTGAACTTCATCTGCCACTTGCACGCCCATTCTCCCAGTCTCGCAAGGTCCTCCTGTAATCGTTCACATTCCTCCTGCGACTTGACGACCCTGAATAATTTTGTGTCATCGGCGAATTTAATTACCTCACTAGTTATTCCCATCTCTAGGTCATTTATAAATACATTAAAAAGCAACGGACCCAGCACAGACCCCTGCGGGACCCCACTAACTACCCTCCTCCACTGAGAATACTGGCCACGCAATCCTACTCTCTGCTTCCTATCTTTCAACCAGTTCTTAATCCATAATAATACCCTACCTCCGATTCCATGACTCTGCAATTTCTTCAGGAGTCTTTCGTGCGGCACTTTGTCAAACGCCTTCTGAAAATCCAGATATACAATATCAACCGGCTCCCCATTGTCCACATGTTTGCTTACCCCCTCAAAAAAATGCATTAGATTGGTGAGGCAAGACTTCCCTTCACTAAATCCGTGCTGACTTTGTCTCATCAGTCCATGTTTTTGTATATGCTCTGCAATTTTATTCTTAATAATAGCCTCCACCATCTTGCCCGTCACCGACGTCAGACTCACCGGTCTATAATTTCCCGGATCTCCTCTGGAACCTTTCTTAAAAATCGGAGTAACATTGGCTACCCTCCAGTCTTCCGGTATTACACTCGATTTTAGGGACAGATTGCATATTTCTAACAGTAGCTCCGCAAGTTCATTTTTTAGTTCTATTAATACTCTGGGATGAATACCATCAGGTCCCGGTGATTTACTACTCTTCAGCTTGCTGAACTGACCCATTACATCCTCCAAGGTTACAGAGAATTTGTTTAGTTTCTCCGACTCCCCCGCTTCAAATATTCTTTCCGGCACCGGTGTCCCCCCCAAATCCTCCTCGGTGAAGACCGAAGCAAAGAATTCATTTAATTTCTCCGCTACGGCTTTGTCCTCCTTGATCGCCCCTTTAACACCATTTTCGTCCAGCGGCCCCAACCGACTCTTTGGCCGGTTTCCTGCTTTTAATGTATCTAAAAAAGTTTTTACTATGTATTTTTGCTTCCAACGCTAATTTCTTCTCAAAGTCCTTTTTTGCCCTCCTTATCTCCGCTTTGCATTTGGCTTGGCATTCCTTATGATCTATCCTGTTACTTTCAGTTGGTTCTCTTCTCCACTTTCTGAAGGATTGTTTTTTGGCTCTAATGATTTCCTTTATCTTACTGTTTAGCCACGCCGGCTGACGTTTAGTCTTTTTTCCCTTTTTCCTAATACGTGGAATATATTTGTCCTGAACCTCCAGGATGGTGTTTTTAAACAGCATCCACGCCTGATGCAAGTTTTTTACTCTGCGAGCTGCTCCTTTCAGTCTTTTTTTCACCATTTTTCTCATTTTGTCGTAATCACCTTTTCTATAGTTAAACGCTAGCGTACTTGATTTCCTAGTTTCACTTCCTTCAATGCCAATATCAAAACCGATCATATTATGATCACTGTTATCAAGCGGCCCTCGTATCGTTACCCCCTGCACTAGATCATGAGCACCACTAAGGACTAAGTCTAGTATTTTTCCTTCTCTTGTCGGCTCCTGAACTAGCTGTTCCATGAAGCTGTCCTTGATTTCATCAAGAAATCTTATGTCCCTTGCGTGTACAGATGTTACATTACCCCAGTCTATATGCGGGTAATTGAAATCCCCCATTATTATTGTGTTGCCCAGTTTGTTTGCGTCCCTGATTTCCTTTAACATTTCCGCATCCGTCTGTTCGTCCTGGCCAGGCGGACGGTAGTACACTCCTATCACTATCCTTTTCCCCTTTGCACATGGAATTTCAATCCACAGTGATTCCAAGGAGTGTTTTGCTTCCTGCAGAATTTTCAATCTATTTGATTCAAGGCTCTCGTTAATATACAATGCTACCCCTCCACCAATCCGATTCACCCTATCACTACGATATAATTTGTACCCCGGTATGACAGTGTCCCACTGGTTATCCTCCTTCCACCAGGTCTCAGAGATGCCTATTATATCTAATTTTTCATTTAGTGCAATATATTCTAACTCCCCCATCTTATTTCTTAGGCTCCTGGCATTCGCATATAGACATTTCAAACTATGTTTGTTGTTCCTAAGTACATCATGCTTAGTACTTGACAGTATTAATTGGCAATCTTTTGTCTGATTTTTATTGTTATTTAAAGATACCCGATCTACTACAATCTCTTTTGCAACCTCACTATCAGGATACTCTATCTTCCCTGTTATGGTGATATCTTTGAAAGATACCTTATCCCGAACCATGCTCTTTTGAGCGACTGTCGGCCTTCCCCCCATTTCTAGTTTAAAAGCTGCTCTATCTCCTTCTTAAACGCCGATGCCAGCAGCCTGATCCCACTCTGGTTAAGATGGAGCCCATCCTTTCGGAATAGGCTCCCCCTTCCCCAGAATGTTGCCCAGTTCCTAACAAATCTAAAGCCCTCCTCCCTGCACCATCGTCTCATCCACGCATTGAGACTCTGGAGCTCTGCCTGTCTCTTGGGCCCTGCGCGTGGCACAGGTAGCATTTCAGAAAATGCTACCCTGGAGGATCTGGATTTCAGCTTTCTACCTAAGAGCCTAAATTTTGCTTCCAGAACCTCTCTCCCACATTTTCCTATGTCATTTTGTTACTTCAATTTTCTATATCATAATGTTAAAGCAGGAGTGTAAAAACATTCAATAGGCATCCGTATACAGAAAGGACCTTCAAATCCAGAGGTTGAAAGCCTACGTCCAAAAATGTAAGATAAATGACATCCATATATATATATATATATCAAAAGCACCGGAATATAAAGAAGCAGAGAGGAGCGAACTTATCTTAATTCAAATTTGTTGCTGTTTCACTGAGTCTTCCAGACGTCCAACAGAAATCCCTGTTTCAAAATTCTTCTTCAGGGACGCCAGTGCTGCATTAACAACGGATCCTCCATTTTGAAGTTCACGCAGCAGTTTGCATGATCATTGCTTACAGCATGCCCTGCTATTTCACCAGCAGTATTTTCGTGGTAGAGCCGCAGCTCTACTGCGAGGCTTGTTGCAATGGTCCCCTAGTTTGGGAGGGAAAATGGACTTTTGTATCTTTTCTGCCACCCAGCGCTCAGTAGGCCGGAGTCTCTCAGGACTGCTGTAGGTCAGACCCTGAAACATTACAGTAGTCTAGGGATCAAGGCAAAAGAGAATTAACTGGCCTCTTCTCTATTTTCTGCGATCCTGAGACAGGTAGAGAACGCATTAAACCCTGAGGACTTGAAGGATTGAGTTCATCTACCAAAGTGGTAGGAGACAGGGGAGAAGAGAGAGTCACTGCTTTATCTATCACAGGAATGGCAAGAAGGAAGAAGTTCCAGGACTGGGAGGGGGAAATTCTTAGTTCTTGAAAACCTGTTTGGATAGGGTCAACACTCACCAATCATCTCCACCACCTCCCGCGGGAGGTGGTGGAGATGAAAACGATAATGGAATTCAAACATGCGTGGGATAAACACAAAGGAATCCTGTTTAGAAGGAATGGTTCCACAGAATCTTAGCGGAGATTGGGTGGCAACACTGGTAATTGGGAAGCAAAATTGGTGCTGGGCAGACTTCTACAGTCTACGTCCTGATCATAACTGAATAGATATGGAAAGTTCAAGAATAGTGCTGGGCAGACTTTTACAGTCTGTGCCCTGAGAAAGGCAAGGAAAAATCAAACTCGGGTATAAAGTATCACATACCATGTAAAAAGAGTTTATCTTGTTGGGTAGATTACATGGACTGTACAGGTCTTTTTATCTGTTGTCATTTACTGTGGAGGAGTAGTCTAGTGGTTAGTGCAGCAGACTCTGATTCTGGGGAACTGGGTTTGATTCCCACTGCAGCCCCTTGTGACTCTGGGCAAGTCACTTAACCCTCCATTGCCCCTGGTACAAAATAAGTACCTGAATATATGTAAACCGCTTTGAATGTGGTTGCAAAAACCTCAGAAAGGCAGTATATCAAGTCCCAGTTCCCTTTCCCTATTTGAGATTCTACATGGAATGTTGCTATTCCACTAGCAACATTCCATGTAGAAGCCTGCCCTTGCAGATCACCAATACGGCCGCGCAGGCTTCTGTTTCTGTGAGTCTGACGTCCTGCTCGTATGTGCAGGATGTCAGACTCACAGAAACAGAAGCCTACACGGCCGCATTGCTGATGTGCAAGGGCAGGCTTCTACAAGGAAGGTTGCTAGTGGAGAAGTAACCTAGTGGTTAGTGCAGTGGACTTTGATCCTGGGGAACTGTATTGGGCAATCAAGCCATTGTGACATCACTGATGAGGTTGGCTCTTATTGGTGGAATGAGTGGAGGAGTAGCCTAGTGGTTAGTGCAGTGGACTTTGATCCTGGGGAACTGTATTGGGCAATCAAGCCATTGTGACATCACTGATGAGGTTGGCTCTTATTGGTGGAATGAGTGGAGGAGTAGCCTAGTGGTTAGTGCAGCAGACTCTGATTCTGGGGAACTGGGTTCGATTCCCACTGCAGCTCCTTGTGACTCTGGGCAAGTCATTTAACCCTCTATTGCCCCTGGTACAAAATAAGTACCTGAATATATGTAAACCGCTTTGAATGTAGGTTGAAAAAAACCACAGAATAGCAGTATATCAAGTCCCATTTCCCTAAATATTCATATCTAGATTTATGTATTTAACAACGTCCATTCCAGGCAGGTTACAATGAGACACATATAATAATAATTGATATAAGATCGCAGAAGGACATAAAAGAAAACAGCAAATATAAATGAACAAATAAATAAAACCATAATTTTAATAGGTCCTAAAAGAAATAGCAGCATAGCCATAAAAATAACAAGACAATGAAATGATGAAAATGCTGCTAATGAAAGATCAAGCAGATGTTAGCCAGAATGTGCTTATAATTTATGTGTATTTGACTCATCCTCCCAGGGCCGGTCGTATAGGGCCTTACGCTTCCAGGGGCCCCGCGGTGCTCCCTCCAGCTACCTGTCATTGCTGTCTCCTTTATGTATGGGCCGCAATCTGACTGCTTTGCTTCTCCTCCCCCAGGGTGCCCTCCCGGCAGGTACCAGAAGCCACCCTGGTTGTCTAGTGGATTCTTTGGTGCAGGAGAAATCCCCAGTCTTTCCTGCCCGCTGCCGGTGCTGACCCTCTTGCTGCCGCATTGCTTTTTAAAAATGGCTGCCGGGACGTCCAGTGGTGGCCTCGTGAGACTTCAGCCATTTTCAAGAAGATGCAGCAAAAAAAAACAAAACACGTCTTCAAAACATGGCACCTATTTTTCTAAGAAACGCCTGTTAAAATACCATCAATGACATCAAATGAGAATCAATCAATGACACTACCAGTAGTTATGGTCTGTTTTCCTTTTTCTTCCTGCTTTATGCCTTAGCTGGCAAGGAAATAATCACAACCTTTTGCTCCTGGGCCCTTGGGAGAACTAGACTGATAGCAGAAAGGGAAATGCTGCTGGCTGACAGTTTCATCCACTTGGTCACCTTGTGCTGAAGAGATTGAGGGTTACTTTCTTTTTACTGTGGAATCTGGAAGCTGATTATTCCACAACACAATGTATTAATTCAGTAAAAATTGATTAGCTATGATTAACTTTTAGCATCAGAGTAAGGCACAATGAAATTGTCAAATATAATTTCACTATTTTATAATCTACACCATTACAGAAATAAATCAGCGATCCCAGAGGATGATGTAGTCTGTGTGCCATCGGCAGGCTTTGTACAGTTCCTGGGAAAGCTTGGTTTCTGGAGTATTCCTCCCCCTCCCCCATAAGATAAGGGGGCTCATTTGATACAAAGGATCTCTCACAAACCCTGGTACTGATTCTACAAAAGGGGAATGAACCTTTCTTCTAGGCTCAAGGGGATGTTCTACAAAGGAAAACTGAGATGATACATTGTAAACTGCAGCTTCACAGGATACAAACAGAAATAGAAGTTTCAGAGCCTTGCTGGCACAGTCTTCTGTGGAGAGGACAAGCCTCACTCAGTAGAAGTGTGTCATACTCATTTGAGGGCTCCCTCACTCTCACACTATGAACCCTTTCTCACACTCATTAGATCCTGAGTGACAGTGCCCTGATCCTGATCATTGGTTTCATGAGAGGCATCTGCCAAAGCCTCTCCCAGATCTATGCCCCTTCACCTATCCATACCCCTCCCAGGTCCATGTTCCCTCACTTGCCCATGACCTTCCTAGATCCATACCACTTCACCTGCCCATGCTCCTCTCAGGTCCATGTGCCCATGCCCCTCCCAGGTCCATGCCCCCTCACTTGCCCATGCCTCTCCCACGTCCATGTCCCCTCAGTTGCTCATGTCCCTTCCAAGTCCATCCCCCTTCACCTGTCCATCCCCCTCCCAGGTCCATGTTCCCTCACTTGCCCATGACCCTCCCAAGTCCATGCCCCCTTACCTGCCCATGCCTCTCCCACGTCCATGTCCCCTCAGTTGCTAATGTCCCTTCCAGGTCCATCCCCCTTCACCTGTCCATACCCCTCCCAGGTCCATGTCCCCTCACTTGCCCATGCCCCTTCCAGGTCCATCCCCCTTCACCTGTCCATGCCCCTCCCAGGTCCATGCCCCATCACCTGTCCATGCCCCTCCTAGGTCCATTCCCCCTTACTTGCCCATGCCTCTCCAAGGTCCATGCTCCCTCACCTGCCCATGCCTCTCCCAGGTCCATGTCCCCTCAGTTGCCCATGCCCCTTCCAGGTCCATAGTAACATAGTAGATGATGATGACGGCAGAAAAAGACCTGCATGGTCCATCCAGTCTGCCCAAGACAAACTCATATGTGTATACCTTACCTTGAATTTGTACCTGTCCTTTTCAGGGCACAGACCATATAAGTCTGCCCAGCAGTATTTCCCGCCTCCCAACCAACAGTCCCGCCTCCCATCACCGGCTCTGGTACAGACCGTATAAGTCTGCCCTCCCCTATCCTCGCCTCCCAACCACCACCCCCTCTTCCCCCCAACTGCTCCACCACCCCCTTCACCTGTCTATACCCCTCCCAGGTCCATGTCCCCTCACTTGCCCATGGCTCTCCCAGGTCCATGGGATTTCATATAATATTCTATCAGTTGCATGCAAAAGTTTGGGTGCTAAATATCAAATTGTCTGAGCAAGTTAACAGAATTAAGGGAACATGGTTTATCAGGACAAAGACAGCATGAATTCAGTCAAGGGAGGTCTTGCCTCACCAATTTGCTTCATTTTTTGAAGGTGTAAATAAACATGTCAATAAAGATGAACCAGTTGATGTAATGTAACTACATTTTCAGAAAGCTTTTGACAAAGTTCCTCATGAGAGACTCCTGAGAAAATTAAGGAGTCAAAGGATAGGAGGTAATGTCCTTCTGTGAATTAAGAATTGGTTATTGAACAAAAAACAGAGGGTAGGGTTCAATGGTCATTTCTCTCAATGGAGGAGGGTGAACAGTGGATGACCAGTGCTATTTAACATTTATAAATGATCTGGAAATCAGAACGACGAGTGAAGTGATTAAGTTTGCAGATGATACGAAATATTCAAAGTTATCAAAATGCATGCAGATTGTGAAAAATTGCAGGAAGACCTTAGGAAACTAGAAGACTGGGCATCCAAATGGCAGATGAAATTTAATGTGGACAAATGCAAAGTGATGCACATTGGGAAGAATAATCCAAATCTAGTTATCTGATGCTAGGGTCCACTTTAGGAGTCGGCACTCAAGAAAAAAGACCTAGGTATCATTGTAGACAGTATGCTGAAATCTTCTGTCCAGTGTCTGGTGGCAGCGGCCAAAAACACAAACATGATGCTAGGAAACCATCTCTTTCAGTAGAAAACAGAGAGTTCTTGAGAATCATGGATAAGGAGTTCTAAAAGGAGGAGTCCAATAGCTGGGTGGCTCCTCTACCATTACTGACACCCAGAACACGACTACCTAACAACAGAGTAGAAATCCTCTGACAAGGAAACCAGAGCGAAAACAGCACATTACAACATTCATGCAGCTTCACTGGTAGAAGACAACGAAGAATGCTGGTACTTACCTGCCTTTGGTGTGTATCATCCCCCAAAATCAGGCCTGATCAGGACTGTGTTTAATTCCAGTGCTCAATTTCAAGGAATCTCTCTCAAAAACTGTGCTGTTTTCTGGGCCTGACATGATTAACAGCCTATTAGGAATCTTGATTCGATTCAGAAAGCATCCTATTGCCTTATCAGCTGATATCCAGCAAATTTTCTATTGCTTTGTTGTATACCCAGACTACAGAAATTACTTGAGATTCCTGTGGTACCATGACAATGACATCAACCAGGAAATTGTGGAATTCAGAATGAGTGTAGCAACCTACAGGCTTAGGAGGACAGCCCAAGAGGGAGAAAGAGAATATGGCACTGACGTTTATGTAGATGATGGTTTGAAACCCTTAACTACCATTGGAGAAGCCATTGACTTGCTAAAGAGAGCACAAGCAATGCTGGCAGAGGCCAATTTGAAATTTCATAAAATCGCCTCCAACAGTCCACAAGTAATGAGAGCATTTCCCACAGAGGATCAGTCCACAGATTTAAAGGATCTAGATTTAAGAGTAGACACACCTCCAAAGAAGCCTTGGATTGTATTGGGATCTAAAGAGAGACGGTTTTGCCTGTCAAGTCTCCACCCAAAAGAAACCATATACATCAGAGGTGTATTTTCCACCATCAATTGTCTGTATGATCCACTGGGGTTTGTGGCTCCAGTCACCATTCAAGGAAGAGCCCTACTGAGGGAGCTTTCTCAAAGTACTGATGAGTGAGATGTTCCATTACCACCAGAAATGCGAAAAGAATGGCAAAAATTTAAAGATTCTCTAAAGACTCTTGAACAACTACACATCCCTCATACTTACATCCTTGTAGCACTCAGTATTGCCTCTCACAAATAGATTGCATCTTGACTTCATCAACCAGCTGATGAAAGATCAGACAACTATTACCGAAGTGCCATCAAAAATACAGAACTACAGATCATCAATGACAACTTGGCACCAACTGGGAACTTCAACATAAGACTTCCCTGGAAGTCAAGAAACTTCTTTAGCAGAGCCATCACTTAGCCAGTGATCCACACCACAAAGAGCTGAGGACTCTGTCCACTCCAGAGACTCAAAGACTTTCTCTCTTCTTTGTGCTGTTTGTTGTGCATCGTTTGTCTCTCATTTCAGCTCTTGTAAGACTGCAAGACACAAGTTGCCAGAGCAACAGAAAACCGGAGACAAGCAAGAAGTTGCCAAGTTACGATCCAAATATAAATGGTCTTTGTACATTTATAATGTTTATAGTTTGAGGAGTTAAATATGCCTGCGGGGAGTGTCTACCCCCATATTCATGGAGGCATGGTGCATTGTTATATATATTTAATAAGAGTATTATATGTATTCAATTGCATTGTCTGTGTAATAGATATAGCATTGTCTATTAGGACTACTTTTTCTATCGTTTGCAGTGTCCCGTGATTAATTCCTTGTGAGCTTTCCCTATTGGCTGTTAGCTCTGAGCTAGGGCAAGCCTTCCCTCTCTGCCCCTGCTGGCTGTGTGAGAGAGCCCAGACTTTCTTGCATGCCTTGGAGGGGCATATTCGAAAGGCACACCCAAGTTTTGTAGAGGACGTCCTCGCAAAATGTCCTGATGGAGGGGCGGGGAAACCTGTATTATCGAAACAAGATGGATGTCCATCTTTCGTTTCGATAATACGGTCGGGGATGCCCAAATCTTGAAATTTTGGTCGTCCTTAGAGATGGCTATCCCTAGACTTGGTCGTTTCTGATTTTTGGCAATAATGGAAACCAAGGACGTCCATCTCAGAAACAACCAAATGCAAGCCATGTTTAAGGACCCTTGTAGGACTCTCACAAGTCCTCTGTGCTCCTGCCCCCAGGACTATACCAAGTAATAGCAGAGAAAAGGTGCATATTATCATCTGGTATCATAGCCCCCTCTCGGGAATGCCTGCAGTGATGTGAGGAGTTAGTCTACTTATTAGAGTCCAAGAATACTATGACCCCACTCTTGAGTCTTACGTTTGTTATGTTTTTTGTTTCAGGGGCAATTTCTCCAGATGGGTTAGTTTTGCATGTATCACAACAGAATTGAACCCCACTCTGAGGCCAAGGTATGTGGAATATGATCTTGGTTTCTCAAATTTACTGCAAAAGAGACCTTCCCTCTGGAACTTGTAAAATATTGAGGGTAGAGTGGTATTACCCTAGCACTCGCTAAGCCAATCATTCTATACCAGTGGTTCCACAACGAAGTCCTGGAGGCACCCCGGCCAGTCAGATTTTCAGGATATCCACAATGAATATTCATGAGAGAGAGTTGCATGCAGTGGAGGCGGTACGTGTAAATATCCCTCATGAATATTCATTGTGGTGATCCTGAAAAACTGACTGGCTGGGGTGCCTCCAAGACCAGGTTTGGGAATCACTGCCCTATACACTGATTACATTAAAGGGATCACAGACACAGATTCAGAGACAATGTAGAGCTTTCGCAGTGTTAGCCAATGTTTTATAACCTCAGGACTGCAATTCTACCTCAGAACTGTAACTAGTTTGCACCTGAACTTAGTATAGTGAGTTGGAGCACCTCACTTCAATCTCTTTGTTATCTTTTGGAGGAACTTCTGTACCAGGATCTTGAAGGGAAATCTCTCCCCCAAATGGAGATCCTGCCCTCTTGGAGAAGAGTGTGCATGTTATTTTATTTATTTATTTGTTACATTTGTATCCCACATTTTCCCACCTATTTGTAGGCTCAATGTGGCTTACATAGTACTGGAGAGGCCTTTGCAGGCTCCGGTGTGAACAAATACAGGGTGATGTTGTGGTAAGATCAAGTTCATGGCACAGCCACATTAGGGAATCGGAGAATGGAAGAGTTGTGTTATGTCCATTATGTGCTTTAGTTTGGTTGTGTTGCAGAGATTAAGCATTTAAGTTGGATCGGTAGGGTATGCCTTTTTAAACAGGTTGGTTTTTAGTGATTTCCGGAAGTTTAGGTGGTCGTACGTCATTTTCAAGGCTTTTGGTAATGCGTTCCACAGTTGTGTGGAACGCATTACCCCCAGTATCTCTCCACACTCGTCCTTCCCTACACCCCTTCCCGTGCACTCCGCTCCATGGATAAATCCTTCTTATCTGTTCCCTTCTCCACTACTGCCAACTCCAGACTCCGCGCCTTTTGTCTCGCTGCACCCTACGCCTGGAATAAACTTCCTGAGCCCCTACGTCTTGCCCCATCCTTGGCCACCTTTAAATCTAGACTGAAAGCCCACCTCTTTAACATTGCTTTTGACTTGTAACCACTTGTAACCACTTGCCTCCACCTACCCTCCTCTCTTCCTTCCCGTTCACATTGATTGATTTGATTTGCTTACTTTATTTATTTTTTGTCTATTAGATTGTAAGCTCTTTGAGCAGAGACTGTCTTTCTTCTATGTTTGTGCAGCGCTGCGTATGCCTTGTAGCGCTATAGAAATGCTAAATAGTAGTAGTAGTAGTAGTAGTAGTAGTAGTTGTGTGCTAATGTAGGAAAAACTGGGCGCGTAAGTTGTTTTGTATTTAAGTCCTTTGCAGCTTGGGTAGTGCAGATTTAGATAAGATCGTGTTGATTCGGATGTATTTCTAATTGGTAAGTCGATCAAGTCTGTCATGTAACTCGGGGCTTCTCCGTAGATGATTTTGTGAACCAGGGTGCAGATTTTGAAGGCGATGCGTTCTTTGATTGGGAGCCAGTGTAGTTTTTCGAGGAGGGGATTTACACTTTCAAATCGCTTTTTACCAAATATAAGCCAAGTTTATATTTGGTAAAACAGCAAATAAGGAAGAAGATGGGGAAGAAGTAAATATTTTGTGGGAGCCCGGGTGTATGAATTCAGCAATGAACCACCCTGAGGCTGAGCCCAGAGGCGTAGCTAGGGGGGGGGGGCCAGGGGAGCAGCTGCTCCCCCAAACAGATTTCTGCCGACACCGGCGCCTATTTTTTACACAATCTGTCGCATTTACAACACGTGCTGGTGGCAGTCCGCTCTCCGCTCCCCCCACGCCTTCAACCTGGCTACGCTTCTGGCTGGGCCCCCCCCCCCCCCAAACACACATTTGGTTCAATTCAAAATTCCTCCTCTTCCAGGAAGTGAAGTATTGGTACTGAATTTACACATTGGGGTGTTTGTATTTTGAACATTCCCCCAGACGTTGGAAAGGATATTTTGCTGTTTTGAGTGAGTGGTTTGTTAAGTGCTAATTTGGATTTCGATCAGTTAAGAATATGATCATGTCTCCTGAAAAATAAAATGTCTGTCCCATGGAATGATCATATGTTCTTTATTATTACTGTGGATGTTACTTTTGAAGTCAATGCTTTTAAGTCATTAACTTTTAATTATATTAAGCGCTGTGTTCTGGAGCCTGGTTTATTAAAGGATCAGGGATAATTGCTCTGATGGTGGAATGAGCCAATGGTTGGCACTTGGGACTCATTTTTGTTACAGTGTCATTTGTGACTACACAAAAAAAAAAAAATGTGAATTACCTCTTCGCCATCAATTTGGTAGTTTTGAAGTGGATTTTGTGGAGAAGGAAGTCTCTTATACAAGGTGCGTTTTGATAAGCCCCAGGAGCTGCTTTATTCAGTACAGGATGCTGTTTCTACCTAGGTCTAAGTTTTTTTTTCAAACTTTTACTTTATAAATTTCAAAATTATATAGTTTCATTATTACAAATGTAACTGACGACACAGGAAAAAGAACGCAGAAAAAGAACTTAAAAATCAGCTATTTGTTGTTCTAATACATGCGTCCACTAATCTAGGTAATTTAAAGAAAGAAAAATAATATCAAAGAACAAACTTAAAAGTCAGAAAGTGACCTCGGCCAGCCTTAACAATGTTTCCCGAACATCTGTAGGATCAACTTCTGATGGATTTTGTCTGTACAGATAAGTTCGATTTTTGAACTTCTGATTGGAACAATAGAATTCACGGATAATCCATCAGAAGTTGATCCTTTGTGTCTATTAACTTTAGATATAGTCATTGGTAGGGAGGTGGACTTTAGTGCAATGATGGTGGTAATCTGTACTATCAGAGTAGAGGGCTCCTAGTCTATGACATACACTCAGTTCTGAGCACTATTCACTATATATCACTTACATGTCAGACCTGATAGACTTACCACCCAGGAACGCTAAAAAATCATCCTGCACAGTCCTCAATCTTCACTTCCCCAACTGTAAAGGTCTAAAATACAAACTAACGCATGCGTCAACCTTCTCCTACTTGAGCACACAATTCTGGAACGCACTGCCGCGCAACTTAAAAACGATCTATGAACTAACTAACTTCCGCAAACTACTGAAGACCCATCTCTTTAACAAGGCATACCACAAAGATCAACAAATGTCAACTCCTACACATATATCCAGTATTGCCTTACGATATTTGCTTGTTCAACCACTATCATGCTTTATCATTATCATGCTACCCAAGATCCCTATGTAATACTAAATGTTTATTTTCTTATATATTTCCACTATTCACGATGTATTGTAAGCCACATTGAGCCTGCAAAGAGTTGGGAAAATGTGGGATACAAATGCAATAAAATAAATAAATAAATTTAATATGTTTAATAAAAATATAAATATTACATGTTATTCAAAAAGCTTTCTGTAGTAGTCCCAGTTAAAATTTAATGCCAAGAAGTGCAGAGTGAAGCACTTGGGCTGCAGAAACCCAAAAGAGAGATACCGGATAGGAGGGAAGAGATTAGTAAGCTCACTTCAGGAGAGAGACCTTGAGGTGAAGAAACAATGCGACAAGGTGGCGGCCATGGCAGCCCCGAGATCAGAAATCTCCCTAGCAACAAAAGTTTGCTAGAGGCTTCGATCGCGCGCGAGTGTGCGCACCGCGCATGCACAGCCATCAGCTTCCCGCCAATCGCGCGAGAGTCCTGTCAGTTTGATAACAAAGCAAAGAAGGAAAGACAACTCCAAAGGGGAGGCGGGCGGGTATGTGAGAACAATCAGCCTGCTGTCCTCAGAGAATACCTGCTACATGTATCTTCATTTTCTCCGAGGACAAGCAGGCTGCTTGTTCTCACTGATGGGTGATGTCCACGGCAGCCCCGAGATCAGAAAACCCTTTCTGCCCCTCCTTCCCCTGATATTTATTTATTTATTTGTGACATTTATATCCCACATTATCCCAAACAAGTTTGAGTTCAATGTAGCTTATAATAAACAGTAGAGGATACATAACAAAGAATAATGCATATTGTAAGAATCCAATTTTACAATACAGTATCTTAAACATGCTGGGATAGCTATGGATGTTTAACCTTTAGAAAATCTACTATGAGTGAGAAATTGTACATGAAGCAAAGAGAAGGTTAATGATAAACAGAGTAATAACCAATTCGGGAAATAATTAATTGTTTGAGATATGGTTGTTTTTAGTGAGGGTTTGTTTGAATAGGAACGATTTGAGGATTTTGCAGAATCTAGTATATTCCTGTAGATTTCTTATTTTGGGTGGTCAGGAGTTCCACCATTTGGTTCCTAGGTAAGTGAAGTCTGCAGAGTGGACAGTTTTGGAGATCACTTTTTTGCAATTTGGGAGGTGTATATATTATGATCCACCAAACAGAGCACAATGGACACAAAACATCCACGGTCCACCAGAAGACCTACCACCCCCACTCCCCTAGAACCTACCCAGGATGTATAGGTCTCCATGCAATGTTCCCAAGTGCCAGCGGATCCCTTCCACTGGTGCCCAGGAGGGAGCCAGTATCCATTGTTCTCTAAGTTATGTATATAACAGGTAGCCCATGCTCTGTTGATGTGTACACTCCCCTTGCATTTTCATGCTATGTAAGCAGGGCCAGCTCAAGGCAGGGGCCAGGTGAGGCTGCCTCTAAATGAGGTTGTCATCCCCTCCCGATCACCAGCAGCGTTTTCCCTACTGCTACCCGCACCTCGGCCACACCCTGCCCCATTTTGACGTAACTTCCTGTTTCTGCAGAGAGGGAAAATGCTGGAGCTGGTGAAGGTACCGTTATGGGAAATGCTGCTGGTGCTCAGGAGGAGACAACCACATTTAACGGTAGACCAGGGGTGGGGGTGGGGGGAGGCCTGAGAGAGAGAGGGTGGGGTGTGCTCCATTGGGGTACTGGGCGCACTGAATAGGGTGGCCAACTAGATCCAGATTCACCCGACAGGGTTGATCCAGTCCTGGGCTTACCTCATTGCATGCAGGGACTTTCCGCAACCTAGTCCAATCCACAGTACTTACCCATGCCGACTATTGCAATAGCATCTTCATTGGTTGTAAAGCCCAAATCATGAAAAAACTCCAAACCGCCCAAAACACAGCAGCCAGACTCATTTTTGGTAAATCACGATTCGAAAGCGCAACACCACTTCGAGAAAAACTTCACTGGCTCCCTATCAAGGAAAGAATCAACTTCAAAACCCACACAATGATCCACAAGATCCTCAATGGTGAATCCAATTTGATCGATCTTCCAGCCAGGAACTGGTACAAATCTTCTTGAACATATCTCAATCTTCATCTCCCCAACTGCAAAGGCCTCAAATACAAAACCTATTATGCATCCAACTTCTCCGTTATAGGCAGCCAACTTTGGAACGCCTTACCTAGACATATCTGGAAAACCAATGAACACCTGCCCTTCCGCAAGCTGCTGAAGACTTACCTCTTTAAACAAGCCTAACCAAACGACCCTACTTAATTCTAGTATCGTCCATAACACCAAGACTGCCCACATCCCAATCCTTTCCCCACATCTTTCACTATTGTCCCACTCTATACAGCTGTGTTATCTCCGTGATACATTATATCATACTTTGTATTATCTCTGTGATACCTTGTTCCATACTCTGTAAGCCACACTGAACCTGCTATTAGTGGGAAAGAGCGGGGTATAAATGCTCTAAATAAATAAATAAATTAAATACATTTCCCCACTGGATTCCCTAAGAAAAACAAAGTTACAAGTCCCTGAATGCAGTGGGGTAAGGCCAGGACTGGATCAACCTTGTCAAGCGAATCTGGATCTAACGTTGAACCAAAAGTTGGCTCAGGTCGTCCATAGTCCCTTCAGCTGACTTTGTATATAGGTTACAGGTACTATCACGGAGAAGCACACAGTCATCCTTGCTGGATTTTCACGGGTCAGTGTACATTTACATGCATAGATTACAGAATGGCTCTTACAATGATGAAGTCTGCGGCCCCAACCACTTTCTTGCACATTTCTCAGAGATCTAAGAAAAATTGCAGTGCAGTTATGTCTCCAAGATCACCTCATCAACCAAAATCAAAGCCAACTTTTTATGAGACTGTTCTGGAACTGAGCCCATGTAGACTAGCTGTCCTACAAACTTTCCAAGCCAGTTCCCATGGACAGAATCTGCACCTCCTCCATCTGGCCTGCCCCATCCAGACGGCAGAGCCAGGCTGCACTCACCGGCTTTTCCTCACAAGGTTCAATAACAATGTTTGCAAAGCAATTTCAGAGAGCAGGTTAATGTTAACAGCCTTTCTGCTCTGACTGTCTCTTTCCATTAGTAAAGGCCTGCTAAGTCACATTGCAGTTGGTGAGGTACTGCTGGAATAATTTGTATGTTTAATACCTCCTTCAGCCCATCTTGGGTTGCAATCAGAGTGGGGAAGGGGAAAAGCGATGCCCCTGCTGACTTGCCTGCACCATGGGGGAAGGACTGCTTTCAGAAAAGACACTGGGGGGAAGTTGCATTTTAAACACTAAACCTAATTTGTCTTTCACTGAGAGGATGGAATCATGGTAACTAGCACAAAGAAAAGGAGAGATTTTGTCCTTTCTGTGCAAAATTTCCATTTTAAAAACAAAGGGTTACTACTGGAGCTGTGGGTTTCTCAGGGCCCCTGAAGCTGCAATTTAAAGGCACTTTGGAAGTGGGGAGGAAGCGTCTGAGCTAACCAGCATTTCAGTTCATAAACATAATGTATTTTAATAGCTTGCTACACACACTGTAACTTACTTAGATCAGTTCCTTAACTATACAACAAACTTGTCTTGACTTTACCTAAGCATCAAATTATCTCAACTGACTTGTACGACACATCTTGTTCCCACCATATATTATTATTATTAGCATTTGTATAGCGCTACCAGACGCACGCAACGCTGAACATCTGACACAAAGAGACAGTCCCTGCTCAAAAGAGCTTACAATCTAAATAATACAGACAGACAAGACAGTTACGGGTGAGGGAAGGAATGGGTGAGAAGGGAGGAAGGGACAAGGGGAGGGCAATTGAGTAGTGGCTAAGAGCTAAAAGCAGCAGTGAAAAGATGGGTTTTCAGCATCGATTTGAAAACAGGTAGAGATGGAGCTAGACGTATAGGTCCAGGAAGTCTATTCCAGGCATGAGGTGCCACGAGAGAAAAGGAGCGAAGCCTGGAGTTAGCAGTGGAGGAGAAGGGGGACGACAAGAGAGATTTGTCCAGTGAGCGGCGTTCACGGGGAAGAATGTAGGGAGAGATGAGAGCGGAGAGGTAATGGGGAGCTGCAGAGTGGATGCATTTAAAGGTCAGTACGAGAAGTTTAAATTGAACGCGGAAGCGGACAGGGAACCAGTGAAGTGACTTGAGGAGTGGGCTAGTGTGGGTATAACGATTCTGGCGGAAAATAAGTCATGCCACAGAATTTTGGACAGATTGGAGAGGAGAGAGATATATCTGCTCTTGGTCCCTCAGCTATCGGTAAAATCTTTAGCATCATATCTATGTTAGTTGAATGTTCTAATGCTGCTTATTAGATGTATCATTAGTATTATGCTAACATTGTATTATATCTCTGGTATTTGAATTCCAGTCCTGTTAAATGTGTATATTTTTGATACTGTTTCATGGTAGTTCTATTATTAGGTTTCAATTTACTGTTTTCAGGTTTACCTCATTTATTGTATTTATGTTTATTCTTGGTTATTTTACTATTGTTATGCTGGTAACAAAATTATAAGTTTTATGTTAAACTGTACCTGCTGTAAACCGCCTTGGGTGAATCTCCTCATAAAGGTGATTAATAAATCCCATTGAATAAATGGTCTCCTTCCATCCCTGTCCCTTTATTCTCTCATCAATAACTACAAACCTAGTCCCTCCCCCCACTCCAAGGTTTACACAGGCTCTTACTTTAGCCCCTATGACACCTACCAAGCACAATTTCTCTCCACAATAAACCCCCTCCATAAGTCCACAGATACGCCAAGTTACCCATTCCAGCAGGTAGACTTTTTGGCCATGGGGGATGGGACTTGATAGACTGCCTGTGGTTACATATTATTTGCAGGCATTTATTTTGTACCTGGGGCAATGAGGGGTAAAGTGACTTGTCCAGAATCAAACTGAACCCAGCTCCACAGGATCAAAGTCAGCTGCACTAACCACTAGGCTACTCTTCCACTCAACCTCATCCTGCTTCGTTATGTGACCTGCAACACTGATTTCAATGGATAGAATCATTTTATTTATTTATTGCATTTGTATCCCACATTATCCCACCTCTTTGCAGGCTTGATGTGGCTTACAATACGTCATGAGTAGTGAGAATATATGAGAAAGTATACATTTAGTATAACAGTGGAGTGGAGGAGTGGCCTAGTGGTTAGGGTGGTGGACTTTGGTCCTGGAGAACTGAGTTAGATTCCCGGCACAGGCAGCTCCTTGTGACTCTGGGCAAGTCACTTAACCCTCCATTGCCCCATGTAAGCCGCATTGAGCCTGCCATGAGTGGGAAAGCGCAGGGTACAAATAAAATAGATACTATTGGAGATTCTACATGGAATGTTGCTACTACTGGAGATTCTACATGGAATGTTGCTATTCCACTAGCAACATTCCATGTAGAAGGCTGCGCAGGCTTCTGTTTCTGTGAGTGTAGAACGAGATGACATGAAATGAGATTGAAGGGGGGCAGACTCAGGAAAGATGTCAGGAAGTATTTTTTCACGGAGAGGGTGGTGGACGCTTGGAATGTCCTCCCGCAGGAGGTGGTGGAGATGAAAACGGTAACGGAGTTCAAACATGCGTGGGATATGCATAGAGGAATCCTGTGCAGAAGGAATGGATCCTCAGAAGCTTAGCTGAAATTGGGTGGCGGAGCAGGTGGGGGGAAGAGGGGTTGGTGGTTGGGAGGCGAGGATAGGGGAGGGCAGACATACGGTCTGTACCAGAGCCAGTGATGGGAGGCGGGACTGGTGGTTGGTAGGCGGGAAATACTGCTGGGCAGACTTATATGGTCTGTGCGCTGAAAAGGACAGGTACAAATTCAAGGTAAGGTATACACATATGAGTTTGTCTTGGGCAGACTGGATGGACCATGCAGGTCTTTTTCTGTCGTCATCTACTATGTTACTATTGAAAATAGTGTGAACCAAATGCAAATACTATGCCATACTTTGTTTTGTTATTTGAATATTTTTACTGCTGTAATTGTCTATTGCTTATGTTATGTTTGATTTATTCTTACTGTACACTGCCTTGAGTGAATTCTTTCAAAAATGTGGTAAATAAATCCTAATAAATACATTAATTAATTAAAATCACACATCTTCCCGGCACTGGCCTTACTTAACAACTGTCAAAACCCACTGCAGTCCATCAAGATCTGTCTAGCCATAAATTGGGACACAGACCGTAGAAGTTGGCCCAGCAGTGATCCTGCTTCCCAATTACTGGAGTTGCAGTCTAAGCATCATTAAGTTGTGTTTTCATTCCATTCTCTTTCCATATAGGACTTGAAGGACACTGTTTGTTTGTTTGTTTGTTTGTTTGTTTTAATTTATCTTTTTCCAGAGATGGGAAAGTGGCAGAATGAAAGAACATCAACTGAGGTTGTAGGGGGGGTCAATGTAGGAGTAACATCAGGAAATACTTTTTCACAGAGAAGGAGGTGGATGTCTAGAATTTCCTCCTGGGGCAGGTAGTGCAGACAAAAAGGGTATCAGAATTCGAGACTGCATGAAAAAGGAGCCTTATAAGAAAACAAGATGGTGCTTCGATGGTAGCTCCAGTAGCTGGGAAGATCAGTATTTGGTGGATTTCTAGGGTTTGTTTGATAAAAATGGCGACAGACAGAATACAAATTGTATAACCCAAGCAAAGCATATGCTGTGTTGGGCAGGCTGAATGGACCATACAGATGCTTATCTGCTGTCATCTACTATGTTTCTGGGCCTTCCCCCAAGGAACTTGCAGCACTGGATTCCGCCTCTCTCTGCTCCCGGATCCTCATCCAAATGTAGCTCCAGATGAATCTGGCAGATTTCTCCCTCTCGATTTCTCTCAGAGGTGGGACCTCTGCGGCAGGGCTCATCCTGCTCCCATCTCTCTTACAGAACCCTGTACTGCATGCTCGGCAGCACAACCGCTCTGGAGTAGGGTCGCTCTGGTAGGTGCATCCCGGGTAGCTGACTCAGCCCATGCTCGCTCCATCCTCCACCGCCAGCTCGACAATTGCACACAGACGATGCTCTATCTCCTCCACTTGATCTCTGTCGCAAACCATCACGAAATCCAACTCCTCTACACAATTCATGTGTTCCTCTCCGGCTTTTATCCTCATGACCAACACCCCGGGTCCATATGCTTGACCTTCACCCTCAAGCGCTGTGTGTGACGGGTGGGCTAAACATTCAATGGAAACCCGTTTCCAGTATTCCACACAGCGGTTAACAATTTGGTGCACTTTCCTCCACCCTCTTTTTCATAATAGTACTGCAGTCACATTGCCCCCTTCGTTCATGTTCACCTGAGTTAGGACCACATAACAAAGATTCTGTTCGCTATGCTGGTATTGTTCCCAATGAGAGACCAAAGGGACGTCCTTTCCATGTGTTCGCAAATTACTAAGATGTTCTTCATAACGATGCTTTACTTTACGCCTGGTCTGACCAATAAACCATTTCTTACTGGGACATATAATCCCATAAATCACTTGCGATGAACTGCAATCTGCATCAAACCTCAATTCATATTTATTGCCTGTTACCAGATTTGGAAATTACAAAAGCAGATCAGTAAGAGATAAAACAGAGACTTTTATTCATGCAAATAGCTAATTGCACGAATAAAAGTCTATGTTTTATCTATTTCTGATCTGCTTTTACCATTTCCATCTTGCAGCTTTCAGATCGATTGCCTTCCTGTTTTGGGGGACCTGTTACCAGATTTTCCACCCACGTGGTTACCCAGACATACTTGCAGTTTCCACACTGCTTATGTCCTGTGGAGACCCAACTGATTTCTTTCTTGAATAATTCACCAAAATTCCTAGCTCTAGTGTAGACGAATTGAGGGTATGTCTTTATACCATATAATCCCAACAGATACCAGTGTTTTGAATAATTTTCTTAATCTGATTGGCTTGTGTTGAATATGGTAGTACAGACACTATTCTACTAATTTCAGTGTCTGTTGGATGTGATGGTTTGAGTAACCAACGTCTATGGTTGTTGGCTGTCCTTTTGTTTGCCTTTCTAATTATAGATCCTGGATATCCCCTCCCTTTAAATCTGCTACCTAAATTTCTTGCATGATTTTCAAAACTCTTTTTTTTTTTTTGTTACATTTGTACCCTGCGCTTTCCCACTCATGGCAGGCTCAATGCGGCTTACATGGGGCAATGGAGGGTTAAGTGACTTGCCCAGAGTCACAAGGAGCTGCCTGTGCCTGAAGTGGGAATCGAACTCAGTTCCTCAGGACCAAAGTCCACCACCCTAACCACTAGGCCACTCCTCCACTGTTGCTACTATTTGAGATTCTACATGGAATGTTGCTATTCCACTAGCAACATTGGCCCTTGCAGATCACCAATGTGGCCACGCAGGCTTCTGCTTCTGTGAGTCTGACGTCCTGCACGTACGTGCAGGACGTCAGACTCACAGAAACAGAAGCCTGCGCAGCCTTCTACATGGAATGTTGCTAGTGGAATAGCAACATTCCATGTAGAATCTCCAATAGTAGCAACATTCCATGTAGAATCTCCAACATTCCATGTAGAATCTCCAATAGTATCTATTTTATTTTTGTTACATTTGTACCCCGCACCTTCCCACTCATGGCAGGCTCAATGCGGCTTACATGGGGCAATGGAGGGTTAAGTGACTTGCCCAGAGTCACAATGAGCTGCCTGTGCCTGAAGTGGAAATCAAACTCAGTTCCTCAGTTCCACAGGACCAAAGTCCACCACCCTAGTGTGGCATAACTACTACTACTTAACATTTCTAAAGCGCTACTAGGGTTACACAGCGCTGTACAATTTAACATAGAGGGACAGTCCCTGCTCAAGTTCGATAGGGGCAGTCAAATTGGGGTAGTCTGGATTTACTGAACGGTAAGAGTTAGGTGCCGAACGCAGCATTGAAGAGGTGGGCTTTAAGCAAAGACTTGAAGATGGGCAGGGAGGGGGCTTGGCGTAAGGGCTCAGGAAGGTTGTTCCAAGCATAGGTTGAGGCGAGGCAGAATGAGCGGAGCCTGGAATTGGCTGTGGTGGAGAAGGGTACTGTGAGGAGGGATTTGTCCTGTGAACGGAGGTTTCGGGTGGGAATGTAAGGGGAGATGAGGGTAGAAAGCTAGTGAGGGGCGGCAGACTAGGTGCATTTGTAGGTAAGAAGGAGAAGCTTGAATTGAATGCGGTATATGATAGGAAGCCAGTGAAGTGACCTGAGGAGAGGGGTGATATGAGTATATCGGTTCTGGCAGAATATAAGACGTGCAGCAGAGTTCTGAACAGATTGAAGGGGGGATAGATGGCTAAGTGGGAGGCCGGTGAGGAGTAAGTTGCAGTAGTCAAGGTGAGAGGTAATGAGAGCGTGGACGAGAGTTCGGGTGGTGTGTTCAGAGAGGAAAGGGCGAATTTTGCTGATGTTAAAGAGGAAGAAGCGACAGGTCTTGGCTATCTGCTCGATATGCGCAGAGAAGGAGAGGGAGGAGTCAAAGATGACTTCGAGGTTCCGGGCAGATGAGACGGGAGGATGAGGGTGTTATCAACTGAGATAGAAAGTGGAGGAAGAGGAGAAGTGGGTTTTGGTGGAAAGATGATGAGCTCGGTCTTGGACATGTTCAGTTTCAGGTGGCGGTTGGACATCCAGGCAGCAATGTTGGATAAGCAGGCTGATACCTTTGCCTGGGTCTCCGCGGTGATGTCTGGTATGGAGAGATACAGCTGGGTGTCATCAGCATAGAGATGATACTGGAAACCATGAGATGAGATCAGGGAGCCCAGGGAAGAGGTGTAGATTGAGAAGAGAAGGGGTCCAAGGACAGATCCCTGGGGAACACCAACAGATAGCGGGATGGGGGTGGAGGAAGATCCATGAGAGTGAACCCTGAAGGTGCGGTGGGAGAGATAGGAGGAGAACCAGGAGAGAACAGAGCCCTGGAACCCAAATGAGGACAGTGTGGCAAGGAGTAAGTCATGATTGACTTTTTACCCTCAGAAATTGTCCCACGGGAATCCCATTTTTCTGAGCTTGTGAATGAAAGCTACCATAGTGTAAAATTGCATTCTTTTTCATGGGTTTATGAAAAATGGAGGTCTGAAAAAACCCCTCCACAATCTTAATTTGTATATCTAAATAGTTGACCAGATCACCCCCGATATTACTATCAAATGTGATATTAATGTCACAGGTATTAAGATAGTTTAAGAATTAAGATGGATATGGAATTTTACACTACATTAGGGCAAAACGTTACACAAAATTATCAGGATATTGTGAAAGATCTTTTACAACAATGGGATAATTTCTAATACTTATGTACTTATGTGACTTGTCCAAACCTTTTTTAAACCCAGATACACTAACCGCTGTTACCACCTGTGGAACTCTTTGCTGAAGGAAGTGGTAACAGCAGTTAGCGTATCTGGGTTTAAAAGAGGTTTGGACAAATTCCTGGAGGAAAAGTCCATAGTCTGCTACAGAGATAGACATGGGAAGCAAAGAGTTCCAGAGATTAACTATTCATTGCGTAGAATTTTTTTGTGTGCATTGCGATTGGTGCTTTATGGGGACTTTTCTGCATCTCCCCCTAAATCTGTAGAAGGGCTCTGTCCCCACCCTCTCCCCCTCCTTTGTTTTCTGCAAAACACTTGCACAGCATTTTTTACATGCCAAAGCCTTCAGAGTGTCTCTAGGGCTTGACTGAGGATGAAAGAAAAAGTCTGTATTACTGTTGCAAAGATCAACATTTCATTTAAGTTTCAATGCAGCCAGTGGACCACTAGCGGAACTTTGCAGAGAATGCACTGTAAGTTTCAGAGCTTACTGGGAAGAGCCATGTGTGTTGCGTGTGCTGTTTCATGTCTGCTTTGAGAGAGTCCTTGGCACCTAGGGGATGGCTCTGTGGGATGAGAGTATTTGAGGTAATGCTGGCCACTTTCCTCACTGCTGTGTCTTCTTTTCTTGTGTGGTTCTTAGCCTGTAAACCACTTTGGTCTTTTTTTGGGTACAGTGGTACAGTAAATGATCAAATAAACATATATCACTATATTAAAAAAAAAAAAAGCCTCCTTAATAGTAAAATCTGCATCTTTCAGGCTCAAAACTTTATCAACAGTAAGCTTCAGCCTGCATAAGACTGTTAGATTTAGGGTTAGTCTTTTGTTCACATTATGTCTCCTGTTACCCCCCCCCCCCCCCCTCCCAATATGCTTCTTTCCTCATTCCGCTCACTGCAGATTTTTAGGAGGTGCTGTGTTTTGACATACCCTCACATTTTGTTCCCAGCTGCCTGGCCTAACCAACAAGCCAAGTGTTTGGAAACAGAACAAAAACCAGAAGTTTTCAGATGGAAAAATGCTCATTCATACCTCGGCAAGAAATGGGGGAAAAAAAGTGGTGGTTGAATTAGCACACGTGCGAAGCAGATGATCGGTGGCACCAATCATCGGAGCTTTCGCTGCAGCTTCTGCCCAGCCTCAGAGCCCAAAGTAACTCTTTCATTGTCCTGCCTCAGGCTCAGGCTGGTTAACGCTGGCTCTAGGATCTGGCACACTGCCTTTCGAAAACTGAATATCGAAGCTATTTTCGATTGAGACTGGTGCTGCTGCCTTTTTGGAGACTATGCAGAGGAGTGGAGGGGCCTAGTGGTTAGAGCACCGGTCTTGCAGTCCAGAGGTGGCCGGTTCAAATCCCACCGCTGCTCCTTGTGACCTTGGGCAAGTCACTTAACCCTCCATTGCCTCAGGTACAAACTTAGATTGTGAGAAATATCCAGAGTACCTGAACGTAACTCACCTTGAGCTACTACTGAAAAAGGTGTGAGCAAAATCTAAATAAATACATGAAGCTGTGGACAGTGTCCTGAATGATACCCAAGGAAACCGCCAGTGGCGCTTTGCCAGTGGAATCTGTTTGGCCAGCACCACTCACCAGCCCTTGAAACAGACTATAAACCCATCAAGCTGTGTGACAGCCCTCTGGCACTCAGCAGTCTAATTATCTCTTTGGCATATTGCTAACAATGAAGTCACTTCTCAAGTTGGGGGAACTTGTCATCTCTATTTAATTTTCTTCCAATGAACTATCCTGTTAAATAAAGCCTGGTGGGAGGAAAGGTCAGGAAAAGGAGAACCCAGTGTCCTGAAGATAAATCCTCTCTTCTGGTCTCCTTATGGACAGGAATATAGTTTCTATTAAAAAAATCATTCAAGTTCCGTGCACGTTACTTCCCCAAGTGCTTTGCTAAAATAAGAACAACATTGTACATGTATGGTACAGCTGCCAAAGGAATTGAAGGAGGTGAAATGATGTGCCACTGTGTGGTGCCTGTCTCTGGGGAGGGATAAGGCAGATTTCAGCTTAGGCCACCGATGCAAAGCTCTGTTACACTCTGCTGCACACAGCGCATGTCTTATGCCATCGTGACACTGGAGGTGAGGTTCAAAGGACTACTACTACTATTTAGCATTTCTATAGCGCTACAAGGCATATGCAGCGCTGCACAAACATAGAAGAAAGACAGTCCCTGCTCAAAGAGCTTGCAATCTAATAGACAAAAAATAAAGTAAGCAAATCAAATCAATTAATGTGTACAGGAAGGAGGAGAGGAGGGTAGGTGGAGGCGAGTGGTTACGAGTCAAAAGCAATGTTAAAGAGGTGGGCTTTCAGTCTAGATTTAAAGGTGGCCAAGGATGGGGCCAGACTTAGGGGCTCAGGAAGTTTATTCCAGGCGTAGGATGCAGCGAGACAGAAGGCGCGAAGTCTGGAGTTGGCAGTAGTGGAGAAGGGAACAGATAAGAAGGATTTATCCATGGGGCGGAGTGCACGGGAAGGGGTGTAGGGAAGGACGAGTGTGGAGAGATACTGGGGAGCAGCAGAGTGAGTACATTTATAGGTTAGTAGAAGAAGTTTGAACAGGATGCGAAAACGGATAGGGAGCCAGTGAAGGGACTTGAGGAGAGGGGTAGTATGAGTAAAGCGACCCTGGCGGAAGACGAGACGGGCAGCAGAGTTTTGAACCGACTGGAGAGGGGAGAGGTGACTAAGTGGGAGGCCAGCAAGAAGCAGATTGCAGTAGTCTAAGCGAGAGGTGACAAGGGTGTGGATGAGGGTTTTGGTAGAGTGCTCGGAAAGAAAGGGGCGGATTTTACGGATGTTGTAAAGAAAGAAACGACAGGTCTTGGCAATCTGCTGGATATGAGCAGAGAAGGAGAGAGAAGAGTCAAAGATGACCCCAAGGTTTCGAGCTGAGGAGACAGGGAGAATGAGAGAGCCATCAACAGAAATAGAAAACGGGGGGAGCGGGGAGGTGGGTTTGGGGGGAGACGAATAAGCCATTGTGCCCCCTTCTGCTGCAACCCTGGTGGTCATCAGATGAAGCCCTGTGCTTTTATGACTCTCTACCTACCTGCAGATTCTCACACGCCCACAGATTGCGTACCCTTCAGGAACCAGCGAGAAGGAAAGCTACCAAGTAATGGCTTTCTCAGGCTAATTCACGCTGCCCAGATACCCGAGATGATGGGGTTCAATAGGAAAAGTTCACAAAAATCTGTCCTGAATGAGGAGTGTATGAGGAGTGGTCAAGCTTTAAGGCTGGGACTAGGGGGTGTATCCTTGCAGTGTGGACAGAATCGGTCCTGGCTGAGTGTATGATACCCCTCAGGCGATTGGACTCTATGCCAGGGGTGTGCTGGTAAATTGTTAACAGGAGGCTCTCTGTCGCCAGCAAAGTAAAAGAGAATTCAGAAGGGGCCCAAGCCCACATTTTGGGATCCACTTGTTAAAGTAGCCATGGAGAACCGGCTCCCAAAATTCTTAAAAACTTAACAAACGGCTCTCGAGAGCCTGTGAGAGCCTGCTCCAGCACACCACTGGCTAAGACCCAGGGTGTGTCCTTGCAGTGTGGTCAGAATCTGTCCTGGATAAGGAGTGTATGATAGCCCTCAGGTGATTGTGGTCTGTGGTTGGGACTGGGGTGTATCCTTGCAGCGTGGAAAGAATATGTCCTGAATAAAGAGTGTATGAGATCTCTCAGGTCATCGTGCTCTTTGGCTGCAACCCGGGGTGTATCCTTGCAGTGTGGACAAAATCAGTGGGCCCACCCAAATTTCTTCTCCCTTAATATGGCTGGCGGGGATCCTGAAGCCCCACCAGCTGAAGACCTCCTCCCCTCTGAACAAACTCACATTTTAAGTGGCTACCAGCACTGTCCCCAAGCGCTACTGCCAGCTGCACCCCCCCCCCCCCCCCCCCCCGTGTATGCTTGGCTTTCACAAATGCATGAAACAGAGCATACATGGAGGATGGCATCTACTGGCAGCTGCAGCTGTGGAATAATGCCAGCAGCTGCCCGAGATAAGTTGGTGGGGCTTGTTTTAGTTGGGGGAGGGGTAGTGATGATGTTTTTAGCCCACCCACTTTGATCTTGGACCCACCTTAAATTGGCTGTCTGGCTACACCACTGGACAGAATTACTGAGCAAACCAAATGGGTCAGTTGATCTTTTCCTGGCATTGTCTTCTGTGTTACTTCGCTACCTCTTGCTGCTGATGTGGATATTAATTAGGTCATAGGAAACCATTCTCTGACCAACTATGTTCCTTCCATGAGCCACTGCAGCCAGTGGTAAGAGTCACACAACACTACGGACCCAATGTCCAGCTCAAGTGCGCAACTACACCGTGGTCACTAGGCTCAGAGGTATCAAGCCAAGGTTAGGAGCCATGTGGAGAAAGCACGAGGGAGCAGCGTGAATTGTCCACTGCTTTAGAGATAACGAGTCTCTGCTTGTGAGGTTCCTTAATATATTTGCATAATGTTATGCAGGTTTTCTGCTGTTTTTGTTTTTATGGAGCCAGGGCCAGCTTAAGCTCAGGGCACCATATTGGAGCATGGCTGTAGTCTTGGCTTTCTCCCTCGGTGCTGAGCCCCCACCAGGAGAAGTGCTCAGTGCACCTCATCTCATGCTGCATGGGGCCAGCGTCACACTAATGTGGTCCTATGGACCAATAAAAGGAAGTGGCCTACAAGGTCTTTGTTAGCGATAAAATCAATAGAAACAGAGTCTCCTATTTCTGTGTGTCCTGGTGGACTAACATGACAACCTCGTGACCTTCCTTTAAGGAGAGGAAGCAAATCCACTAAGAAGTACATCAGCAAAATGTCTGCACGGTTCACTGGAGGACGCCTTCCCCAGAACTGAAGTTGACAATCAGCAAATCTCCAGTGGTATATTTTGCAGGAGGTTTAACCTGCCCAATATTTTTCCCTTGCTGAAGCATCAGGACTAGTTTCACAGGCAAAGATGTACTATGTCCAGATTCTGCAAGTAAACTCACCTGTGATCTTATGTCTCTAAATTTAGAGGCGTAATTATCAACGTGGGCTGCCATTAAGATGCGTAATTTACTGTTAACCCCGGTTATTAGTAACAAGGTCTCAGTGCATAAAACGGAATCTGTGCCAAAATAGTACATCAACATGAACCACTATTAAGATGGCTTATTGTAGCACTAGCTTGTGCAATTTTAGCACAGGTCCCATTTTATGCAGTGAGACCTAGTTACTAGTAACTGGGATTAACAGTAAAATAACACGTCTTAACAGTAGCCCATGTTGATAACATCAGCTCTTAATTAAAGAAAAAAAAATCTCTAGAAATCAAAATCATTGCTACATGTGAACCAAGTATAGGGAAGTCAAGCCATTGTGACATCACTGATGAGGTTGGCTCTTAGGCATTTGTGGAATGAGGCATTATGACATCACAATATCAGAAGTGAGCCAAGTATAGAGCAATCAAGCCATTGTGACATCACTGATGAGGTTGGCTCTTAGGCATTGGTGGAATGAGGCATTATGACATCACAATATCAGCTCTGGTTCCCAGAGACTGAAAGGGGGAAAACTTATCAACATGGGCTACCATTATGAGACCTAGTTACTAATAATTGGGGTTAACAGTAAAATAACATATTTTAACAGTATAACTCTTGCCCCTTAGCTCACCAGTAGCTCAATGGACGAGGGAATAATACAGTATTTCTAGGATGGGCGGGGCAAATTGTTGTTCTTTCGGCCGCTGTCGGTGACAGGGTGCTGGGCTCGATGGACCCTTGGTCTGTCCCAGCATGGCGATGCTTATGTACTTATGTATAACAGGAATTTTCCTGTCCCAGGCCTAGATGCACAAAACTTACTGAGCCAGCAATGTGCTTTTTTTAACTGGTTCTAGCTGGTTTAGCGAGCACAGAGTTCAGCAAGACATGCACAAAGGGGTTCTGCGGGCTCTTCGCCTGTCTCAGTAGCAGCCAATGAGAATTGTATGCAAAGTTATTTTAATGAGCTAATTACTATTCAACTGTGCATTCCGAGTGGTGCACAGCTACTTTACGAGAGATGCACAGAAAGGACTGCCTATCATTAGGATGAAATTTTTACGGGTGGTCAGGAGCTGTCCTGTGATGGCTGCTTCTTAGCGGTGCAGTCAACAGGAGGATCCGAAGGTGAACGTAGCAGTACCACAGTTCAGAGGCCCCAGCTCACGTGGAAGGAGCCTGGGTATGGGCTTCAGATAGTAGCAGGTCAGGTTTTTCCTGGCAAGCGCTGGCACTGGTGGTTTTCTCAGCTTCTGCAGTCCCAGCTCCCTGCCGCCGGGCTGAAGGGCGTCCATAGGGGGATCGACAACATCTGCTCGGGCTCCTCAGTGCAGATCTGTGCCACGAAAACCACTTGTGCCACAGATAAGTTTGAAAAAAAGAACCACATGGCTGTCATACATGCAGCTTGTATGTGTGTATGAAAGCCATAGAACTTGCTGCTCTGAGCATGTGCCGAGCAGCCATGCTTAGCGATTGGCTGTTCTGCACATGCTTAGCTGACCGATTGACTTCTTGTTTTTGCAGCAGCTCATTTGCATGCAATTTACTTTGGGAATCGCTCGGTATTTTTTTTACCGAGATGGAAATACCAGGCCGTTCTTTCTGGTGACCTTTGTGCATCTCCCTCCCAGAGACAATCCAGGGTTAAGTGACTTGCTGAAGATCACAAGGAACAGCAGCGGGATTTGAATCCTGGCTTCTCTGTCTCACACTAGCCTTCTCCTCCTTCACACTTTGGTACCTAAAACTTCTTGCCTTTTCATTAATCCTGTTACTTTTCCATGTAGAAGTCTGCTTACAGAAAATGTCCTTTTTCCTTTTAGTTTCCTGCGGGTTGTTTTGGTTTTTTTTGTTTGTGTGCTTTCATTTTGACTGCACACGGCTATTAGGAAACAACACACGACACCTACAAAATGAAGTGATACATAAATGCATCTGCGTATTTCTCTGCAGTTTCTCTTTGTAGGCCTGGAGCCTATGCCATGTTTAATCGGCACTAGCGCACTTTTCATCTCTCCAAGGGCTTCCGGTAGAGCTGCTGATGTTGCAGGAGACTGTACGAAAAGCTGAAAATTGGCAATAGTTTGAATTTAATGTCTGAAGGTACCAGCTGAATGGCTGAACACGCTGAACACTTTGGAAGCGTACAGACTTACACACTGTCCCCGAATTCATGGGCAAAATTCCCGAAAGGCTTCAGAGAACAGGAGCTTGTGGTTCACTAGTTCCTTCGTCTGCCTACTGTACTGGAAAGGCGGCAATTAGCTCAGAGATCAACGCTTAACTCCGCTTCTGACCCTCCTGCCAACAAAGGCCCTCAGACAAAAACACTGATCCTGGCTGTCAGCTCTCATACAGAGGCAGCACACTGTCATTCTCTGAACTCGGAGGTGATTCACACGCTTTTTTTTCCCCCTTGCCTTTTTTTCTTTCTTTTTTGCTTAACCTTGGAGAATTAGCAGTAAAACCAATTATGATGAGCCTGTCCGTGGAAACAAAAATTTACCATCAAGCCCATAATGACTCTGAATTATTGCTTATTAAACCTATGAGTATGTGGGAGATGGATGAATTATTTGGCCTATTACAGGTTTTATGAGAGCATCACTTCCATTTACTCCATGCTCTCTCTATTCTTTTGGGTGATTGCGGTCCAGGACATTTTCCACTTACAGTGTGCTGAGAGGCAAATTCTTTGTGTTCTTCCAAAGACCCCAGGCTCTTCTTCTGTCTGCTGATTTTTTTCTTCCCATGTAATAGTGCAGTTTTGAGTCCCTCTCTGGGCTTTCACATCAGGGGCGTAGCCAGACCTCAATGTTTGGGGGGTTCAGAGCCCAAAGTGTGTGTGGGGGGCACACCGTGCCCGCCTCGCTGAAGCAACCCCATATACCTTGTCTGGCGGGGGACTCAACCCCCGTCAGTTGAAGCCTTTCTCGCACACTGTTCTCTGTCTATTTCCTGCCCTGCTTCCTCTCACGTCATGTGCACGCTCGGTTTCACTAAAGCCGAGCATGCATGCAATGCGAGAGGAAGCCAGCGGTGTACCGAGGGCGGGACGGCGGGGGAGGGACATGCAGGGAGCAGCCACGCAGCTCTCGGCTCCACTGGTTCCCTGCTCCTTCTGATGTTACTTCCTGTTCTGGGGCAGAGGGAGCAGGGAACCAGCGGAGCCGACAGCTGCTCCCAGCACCCCATGAGGTAACAGCAATGCACCTGGGGGAGGTGTTTGGAGGTGATGCACCAGGGGGGGATGCTGCACCGAGGAGGGAATGATGCTGTGCCTGGGGGGATGATGCTGCATTGGAGGGGGGGTGCGCAGCAGCGATCCGCCCCAGGTTGCAACCAACCAAGGAACGCCACTAGAGAAAGAAGGGCAGGAAATGTGCAGAGAAGAGCGCTGAAGAAAGACTTCAGCTGGTGGAGGTTAGGGACCCCCGCCAGCCAAACCAGGAGCCCCAGATCCAATTTAGGGGGGGCCCAGGCCCCCCTTAGCTATGCCACCGTTTCATATATGTGAGCACTGAAAAGAAGCACATCGATTGGCTATTCAAAAAGCGCTTCTATGTTTGGTACTCTCCAGAAAAAGTACTTTAAAAAAAATGACCAGCATTACACATATACCGCTGATTCTATAAAAGTCACCAAAAATTGCATGTGCAAATTTCATAGAATAATGAGTCAATTACTACCAATAATTAGCTTTTTAACAAGCAATTATTGGTACTAATTAGATTTAATTGGGGATTACATGCATAAAGTTAGGTGCAGGATCCGCGCCTAAACTTTACATGTAGTCTGAGAAAGGGGGGGGAGGGAGTTTTATGGGCAGTGGTGTGCTGGAGCCAGCTCGCACCGGCTCGCAAGAGCCGGTTGTTAAATTTATTGGCATCTTGCGAGCCGGTTTACCGAGTGCGAGCTGGCTTGCCTCTCCTCCCCCCACCCCATGAGCTGCAGGCTCCCCCGCTCCACAGGTCGTCCATCATCTCCTGTCTGCCCTCAGCTCCCCGATAGCCCTCATTTCCTTCCTGCTGCCGCCCTGCCTTTAAATATTGTATTTTTCCTCGAGTTGCGGCGCCGGCATTGAAAGCAGCAGGCTCGGCTCGGCTCGGCTCCAGCCTTCCCTCGCATGGTTCCGCCCTCGTGGAGACAGGAAATACATCAGAAGAGGGCGGAACCATTTGAGGGAAGGCTGCTGCTTTAAATGCCGGTGCCGCGACTCGATGAAAAATACAATATTTAAAGGCAGGGCGATGGCAGGAAGGAAACGAGGGCTATCTGGGAGCTGAGGGCAGACAGGAGATGATGGATGACCTGGGGAGCGGGGAATGGGTGGGGGGGCTGGAAGAAGGCAGGAAATGTCTGGCATTGAGTAGGAGAGGGGCTAGAAGGGAGATGGTTGACATGGGCTGCTAGGAGGGGAGGCTGGAAGTACGGGAATGCGTGTAGTGTTCTAGAACATTGTGCCAAATTGATTGGCACACCCCTGATCCACTCTTGCCCCTCCCAGGTCCACGCCCGCTTTGGAGTTGGACACCATAGAATTTAGGCGCTCTGTTTATAGCATAGGGGCTAGGTCAGTTATGTTTTTGCTGATTAGAGCCTGTTAAGGTGAATGATTCGTACTTTATTGCCAACTGTGTGCAAATTCAGCACTCATGCCCACCTTTGAGCACAATTTCTAGAGTCTGGAGGATAATGCAAGGCATACAGTGCATTTTGGGCATACTTCCATAAGGAACGGCAAAGATTTTGGTGGCAGGAAGGCACCTTAAGTGTCAGCTGTCTAGTCATTTATTTGTGTTAAATGAACACTTACACACATTCCTGTAGAATACCGTCTAGTGGGAAAGCATGATGGCAGATAAAGGTCAAATGACCCATCCAGCCTGCCCATCCTCCGTAACCCTTAACGCCTCCTTTTCCTAAGGCATCCCACATGCTTGTCCTATGCTTCCTTAAATTCTGACACAGTCCTCATCTCCACAACCTCCACCGGGAGGCCATTCCACGCTTCCATCACCCTTTCTGTAAATGAATACTTTCTTAGATTCTTTCTAAGTCTATTTCCTCTTAACTTCATCGTATGCCGCCTCATTCCAGAGCTTTCCTTCATCTGAAAAAGGCTCTCTTCCTTTACATAAATGCCCCTGAGATATTTAAACGTTTCTATCATATCTCCTCTTTCCCTCCTCTCTTCCAGCGTATACATGTTGAGGTTCATAAGCCTGTCCTTATATGTTTTATGTCCAAGACCGCTTACCCATTTTGTAACCATCCTCTGGACCAACTCTATCCTGTTAATATTTTTCCGTAGGTGCGGTCTCCAGAATCTAGGCGTTGTTGCTGATGATACGCTGAAACCCTCTGCTGTGTGCTGCGGCAGCTAAGAAAGCAAATAGAATGTTAGGTAATATTAGGAAAGGAATGGAAAACAAAAAATGAGGACGTTATAATGCCTTTGTATCGCTCTATGGTACGATCACACCTCAAATACTCTGTGCAATTCTGGTCACCACATCTTAAAAAATATATAGTAAAATTAGAAAAGGTACAGAGAAGGGTGACAAAAATGATAAAAGGGATGGGACGACTTCCCTATGAGGAAAGACTGAAGTGGCTAGGGTTCTTCAGTTTGGAGAAAAGACGGCTGAGAGGAGATATGATAGAGGTCTATAAAATAATGAGTGGAGTGGAGTGGAACGGAAAGATGTGAATCGTTTGTTTACTCTTTCCAAAAATACTAGGACTAGGGGGCATATGATGAAGCTACAAAGTAGTAAATTTAAAATGAATTGGAGAAAATTTTTCTTCACTCAACGTGTAATTAAACTCTGGAATTCGTTGCCAGAAAATGTGGTAAAGGTGGTTAGCTTAGCGGGGTTTTAAAAAAGGTTTGGCCGGCTTCCTAAAGGAATGCTTAGTTGTGGGTTCAGCACTTCCTGATGCTGACCTCTACCCCTCCCCCAAATTTTGGCACCCTCTACATTCTTTCACCTTACCTGACTAACTAGTTACTAGTTGCGTAGGGCCAGGCCTGAATATCCTTTCCAAAGAAGAGAAGCAGCAACTGCGACATGATCTCTGCAAGACCCTTCCCTGAAGTGATGGAAGCAAATGCATTGGTTGTGTTCTGTCCCCCGGCAGCCTTACACTAGTTGGTCCTAAAATGTGTTGAACGTCTTTACTGTTGTTCTCACTTTTAAGGATTCTTACTGCTGCAGTCACTCACTGCAAAGATATATAATAATCCTTGATGAAACAAATTACTCCGTATACCACCCAAACGCTTTAAAACACCTCTAACACGACCTTATCTAACACCTTCCAACTAATTCCTTTTCTACCTCCAGTCTATTACCGACTGTATCTAAGTGTTATGTAATGACTATACCATATTAACACCCTGTAAGCCACATTGAGCCTGCAAAAAGGTGGGATAATGTGGGGTACAAATGCAATAAATAAATAAATATGAGCAATGCATTGTGCGTAATGTAGTCTCACGTGTAATGCAGTCACCCCTGCTTGTTTGTATAAAGTCTGTTACTACTGGTCTATTCTCCTGCAAAGACCTCCTCTTTGTCTCAGCCAAGCTTGGCTCCTTTGTTTACTTACTGCTATTTCCTACCTTTGCCCTGATGGGTTAGCTGGGGTATGACCTTTCTCTTCAGTGGAGGATTGCCCTCTGTGGCCACCTCTGTTACCTGAGCTCAGGCTCTGTCCTTATTGGTCCTGCTTTCTCTCTCCCCTGGGCGTGTGGCTGCTCTACTCCACCCCCCATCTTGCCTAGGACAGCACAGGTCCTCCTGTTCCCTTGAAGAATATTCTTCTTTTTAACTCCTTCATTCTTTCTCTCAAGATACTGCACAATCCCAGCTCCTCAGCTTTGAACTTCCTCACCTCTGCAATAAAGCTCCTTCTCTTCAGATTTCCACCTCTGTCCTCCGATACAGCTCTCAGAATTAAGAACTCTCCTGCCTCGGGGCAAAAAGTTCTGAAGATCTGCTAATTTTTTTGTTTGTTACGTTTCCCACTCATGGCAGGCTCAATGCGGCTTACACAGGGCAATGGAGGGTTAAGTGACTTGCCCAGAGTCACAAGGAGCTGCCTGTGCCTCAGTTCCCCAGGACCAAAGTCAACCACCCTAACCACTAGGCCACTCCTCCACTGTTGCTACTATTTGAGATTCTACATGGAATGTTACTATTCCACTAGCAACATTCCATGTAGAAGTCGGCCCTTGCAGATCACCAATGTGGCCGCGCAGGCTTCTGCTTCTGTGAGTCTGACGTCCTGCACGTACGTGCAGGTCGTCAGACTCACAGAAACAGAAGCCTTGCGCAGCCTTCTACATAGAATGTTGCTAGTGGAATAGCAACATTCCATGTAGAATCTCCAATAGTAGCAACATTCCATGTAGAATCTCCAATAGTATCTATTTTATTTTTGTTACATTTGTACCCTGCGCTTTCCCACTCATGGCAGGTTCAATGTGGCATACATGGGGCAATGGAGGGTTAGGTGACTTGCCCAGAGTCACAAGGAGCTGCCTGTGCCTGAAGTAAATTTCGAAAAAAGGAAAAGAGACTTCTGGGTGTACTGATGTGCCGAGGTTACACTCCTTGGATATTAAAGCCTTAAGAATAATACGCTGTGAGAGGCCAAGAACACGTTGCATAGTGAATAACTCTAATCACAGCCATTGGATGGTCACACTGTGGTCAGCCCTCACATTCTTAGTGAAGTCTCATTATAATGACTAACAAGTTACAGTATGATCCCATCATGGTCAGCCATTCCCAACTACCAGCGTCCCTAGTTCCAAGACTCACTGGGGTAGTAATGAACTACAGAACCTGAAGATTTAAGCCTGGAGGTTGCAACAGCTGCTGAGAAAGATTTATCACATAGCAGTTTCAAATGAGACCTGCTTAAGGGATTTAAGGTAATGTGAGCTCTCATATGGGCCTGATATAAAGAAGAAATCTCCCCAGCAATGAACCAGTTGGTAAAATAATCAGGCCTCATAGCCCTTCCACTCCCTTCCCTTGGCCTCCAAGTCTGGGTGCCTGAGGCAATGTCTGATTCAGGGTCAGAATGCCTCCATGCTGTGTCAAAAAAAAAAAAAAGAGATACAGGACCTCAGCCCTCACTCACCCTCCCTAAAGCCCCAGAACTATTCAAATGAAGGCCTGTTGTTTTCAGTATTGTGATGTGGCTTAGCGGAACTTCCAAGAGATCCATAAAACTCCTGCTCCAGCCCAGATAAAGCTGCTGACTATAGTTAGACCTACTTTCTCTGTTCACACTGTCAATCCATCCAGTGTTCAAGGCAGGTAGGAACACAACAGAGCGGAAAGTGTTAAAGCAATTACAACACCTCCTCTACCTGTTCGAACTGCTAAATTATGCCAGTTCTAGAAAGGAGATTTCATGCCAGGCCTGGATTTCTGACACTCCTAAGATGTGCTGAAAAATGGCCAGCGTGAGTGAGTGTGGGCGGGTGTTTTGGACACGCGCAGGTCCATTTTTCAGCACGCCTGCAGAAAAGGACTTTTTTTAATGTCTGAAAACGGACGTGCGGCAAAATAAAAATTAGCGCGCATTCATTTTGGGCATGAGACCTTACTGCCACCCATTCACTTAGTGGTAAGTTCTCACACGTTAACCAGGCAGTCATTGCCAGCAAACGTACACTGCCAATTACCACCCGTTTAGCGCCATGAGATAGAAAGAATATATATATTTTGGCGCGCATATCGGGCGTACGTAACAAAATGAAATTACCACCCAGGGTCGCCGCATCTCAAGAAAGATATAGTAGAATTGGAAAAGGTGCAGCGAAGGGCGACTAAAAATGATAGCGGGGATGGGACAACTTCCCTATGAAGAAAGACTAAGGAGGCTAGGGCTTTTCAGCTTGGAGAAGAGACGGCTGAGGGGAGACATGATAGAGGTATATAAAATAATGAGTGGAGTGGAACAGGTGGATGTGAAGCGTCTGTTCTCGCTTTCAAAAAATACTAGGACTAGGGGGCATGCGATGAAACTACAGTGTAGTAAATTTAAAACAAATCAGAGAAAATATTTCTTCACCCAACGTGTAATTAAACTCTGAAATTCGTTGCCGGAGAACGTGGTGAAGGCGGTTAGCTTGGCAGAGTTTAAAAAGGGGTTAGACGGTTTCCTAAAGGATCGGGTGGATGTGAAGCGACTGTTCACGCTATCCAAAAATACTAGGACTAGAGGGCATGAGTTGAAGCTACAGTGTGGTAAATTTAAAACGAATCGGAGAAAATTTTTCTTCACCCAACGTGTAATTAGACTCTGGAATTCATTGCCGGAGAACGTGGTGCGGGCGGTTAGCTTGACGGAGTTTAAAAAGGGGTTAGATAGATTCCTAAAGGACAAGTCCATAGACCGCTATTAAATGGACTGGAAAAATTCCTCATTTTTAGGTATAACTTGTCTGGAATGTTTTTACGTTTGGGGAGCGTGCCAGGTGCCCTTGACCTGGATTGGCCACTGTCGGTGACAGGATGCTGGGCTAGATGGACCTTTGGTCTTTCCCAGTATGGCACTACTTATGTACTTATGTACTTATGACAAGTCCATAAACCGCTAAATGGACATGGGAAAAATCCACAATTTCGGGAATAACTTGTATAAAATGTTTGTACGTTTGGGTAGCTTGCCAGGTGCCCTTGGCCTGGATTGGCTGCTGTCGTGGACAGGATGCTGGGCTCGATGGACCCTTGGTCTTTTCCCAGTGTGGCATTACTTAGGTACTTATGTTATGTAGGGTACACAGTAGCCCGGCGGTAATTCAAAATTGACATGCATAAGCACCCACGTGCCTTAGTAAAAGGGCCCCCACTTGACCTGCAGGGCTGATTTTAAATGCCACATTTTGAGATGTAGGTTCAAAACTAGGGCTGGCCAAAAAGTGTCCCTTGTATAACTGGGTAACTGGCTGCTGCTGCCCTGCAGTGTACGAACCTAGCCTGCACTTCTGCTGTCTGTGCAGTGTACTTTACACCGCTGCTGTCCGTGCTGTATTCACTCTTTGAAGTTACCAATTTCCAGGAGGGAAATTTTCAGCCGGTCCTGGATTTCTGACAACCTTATGCTGATGCTTGTTGCTTGGGGACCAGAGGGTGAAGAAGCGCCCCCATTAGTACAGGGAGGGGGGCAACTTAATGAGCTGGATGATGTTCCTCAGTGCAAGTGGAAGACTTGAGTGCTGTCTCAGACAGTCCTGCAGTAGAGCTAGTTGACCCTTTAAATATCCAGTGCATCGTAGGAGGTGTCCTGTGAGAGACTGGATGTGGTTACAGAACATTTCATCATACAGTAACTATTTTATTTAGTTATTACTTCTTTTGGATTTAGCTCATACCTTTTGCAGTAGTAGCTCATGGTGAGTTACGTTCAGTGTGTTTTTTTCTAGCAAAAAAGGTGCCAGTACTCAAATGCTAGGCCGCCCTTCAAGGGTGGGGTGATCACTGAGGGACCTCCCCCCCACACACACACACACAGACAATAGCCAGGCCCCCTGCAACCAGTGGCGTTCCGAACCTAGCTGACACCCGGGGCGGAACGCCAATGCGCTCCCCCCCCCCCCCGGGTGCAGTGTGACCCCCCCCCCCGGTGAAATGACACCTCTTCCCCCCTCCAGGCGAAATGACACCCCCCCCCGGGTGCACGCCGCTGGTGGGGGGGGGGTGCCGCGGCGCGCGCTTGTTGCCCTGTCTCCGAGTTCGCAATTCACATGTGTTCACTGCTCCCTCTGAGTCTGCCCCGGAACAGGAAGTAACCTGTTCCGGGGCACACTCAGAGGGAGCAGTGAACACATGCAAATTGCGAACTCGGACTGAGACAGGGCAACAGGCGTGCGCCGCGGCACACCTCCAGCAGCGTGCACCGGGGGCGGACCGCCCCCCCCCCCCCCCCCCCCCCCTTGGTACGCCACTGCCTGAAACCAGTCACAGAATCTATGACAAGGCAGAATTGGTGTGTAGAACCTGAGCTCTTTCATTAAAACTTGGGGACCATGGGTCAATTTTAGCAGACAATGGAAAAGGTGCCGGTACTCAGTACCCCCAAGTACCCCCTCAAAAAAGCCCTTGTTATGTTCAGGTACAGTAGGTAACCAGCATCAGCAGAGACAGAGAGAGAGAGCTAGTCCTGGTCCTGGTTTTACACACTTGCTTCCATGTACTTGTAACTGAAGTAGTTGCAGCTCTAGGAAGCAGATGGGAGAAGGCTCCCTTACATGGTCTGTAGCCCCGCCCTGTGCATCCCAGGATGCAATGGGCAGGGCTGGGTGCCACCATTTTGCGATGTCGTCCACTGGAAGAGGAGGGAGGCAGGCTGCGTCCCTCCTCCAACTAAAGGTAGGGGGGCTGGGAGGGGGGTTGTCACTACCAGGGATTGGTATATGCTGGGGGGGGGGGGAGTTGGGGTGGCTTCGCTCGCTGTGTGGGAGAGTGGGAGAGGGTAGGGGGCTGGGAGGGGGGTTGTCACTACTCCTACTGGACCGCCAGGGATTTGTACAACAACGCGGGGGGGGGGGGGGTGGGGTGGACCTCCAGCCCCCTCCCTGTCGCTCGCTGGGTGGGAGGGTGGGAGAGGGTTTGGCCGGCAGCGGCGGCCACTTGATTATTTTCTGGGGGTTCGGGGGCTGGAGACCCACCGGATCTCCAGCCCTCCCTGAACTTGGGGGGGGGGGTTGAGATCATCGGGGGACCGGAGGTTCGTCGGACCTCCAGCCCCCGTTTTGCCTTGCTCAGGGCAGGGGTAGTCAGGGCTTGGTGGTCCCATGGACCTCCAGCCCCTGTGTTTGACAGGTTTGGGCTTTTGACAGCCCAGACCTGTCAAACAAGTGCAGGAGGATTGTGCTGAGCGCATGCTCAGGCACAATTCTCCCGCACTTCTACACGATAATCAAAGATAACAGCGCTGCTTAAATTTGCATGCATTATCTTTGATCATCGATGCAGAAAAGCCCTGCGCTGTTCCAGCGCTATTTTTAGAGCGCTGTTTGGAACAGTGCGGGGCTTTTGATCATGAGGGCCTGAGAGTGCTTGTTCCCTCCTACCTAAGGGAAGTGCTGCACCATTACCAGAGACCACACCGGCTTTCCAGTGGGCAACCAACCTGGGCTACTAAGTTCAGCTGACAGCTGCTGCCTGACCAGATCAGCTCCATTTATCCATCCCTGTCAGAGCAAGGCTCAGGGCTGGGGCAGACACAGGAAGAGGGATCCGATTTCTCCCCCTGGGTTTGCTTTTGAATTGAAATTCCATCAATGTCCAGTTAATTACAGCCTGTGGCACTGAAGCTCTGTTGCATTGCTGAGGTGATGCTTGCTTCTCTCTGTGGTCCAGGCCTCCTCGACCTTTGACAGAGGTAAGAAAGGGATCCCGGCCTCTTTGGTCTTTCTGACAGCTGTGATTGCTTCAGCAGGATCCCATTAAGCTTTTGCTTAAGGGCCTTCACGTGAAGTAGGGGTGAAGTCTGAACAACTTTTCTCACCTTCTCTTTCCAGACAAAGCTTGTGAGGAGCTACAGTCCTGCTTAAACTTTTAACAAGATATCCCCATCAGGGGCTTGAGCAGCTGGAGCTTAGGCTTCCCACAACAGTCTCTAGCTTACCCCAGCATGGTACGTTGGGAATACATCAAAGTTAGAAGCCCTCACCGTCTTTGGAATGGCCGAACAGAGTTTAATGAACTCTGTGTTTCTTGTTAAAGTAGAAACGAATGACACATTATCTAAGGGAGAAATGCAGCATGGCATGAAAGCATTTCATTGATCAACATCCACCAAATACCTCTGGTCTGGAAGCCACTTGGGACCTGTGATTTCCCAGTGTGTCAAGTGTGACGGGGCTCTAATTCTTTCAGTTTCTGTACTTGCTCAACATCAGGGGGCAGTAGGTGTTCAGAACTGAAATTCTGACCCTCAGTTGCAAAAACACTGCTCATCCAATCTTACAGTAATTTTCTTTTTTTTGTTTAAATCAAGAGTTCTGCCTCGTGTTTTAAAAAAGCATTTTTCCCCCATTGGTTGTCACTTTACTGGGTTACTTGTATTGCTGTAAAGAAAGGAATTTTAGAAGCTTTTCTTTTTAAAAAATGTGTGCTGGTTTTCTTTAAACAGTCGATGTTTCGAAGTGGGGGGGGGGGGGACTTGTAGTCACAGGAACTTCTGAGGTGTTAGCTGAATTAGTGGTGTTAATTAATGACATTGTCTAGGATGTAGGGTAGGATTGCTGAATAAAAACCTACAGTCCTTAGAAAGCTCTGCCATTCTTGGAGAGGCTCATTATAAGCCGAGATCAGTGGGGGAATGAGGCGTGGGGCACACACATCCCCCATATGCTGACGAACAGGGGTGCTGGAGGAGCAGCAGCCAGGACTTAGCAAAGAAGCAGCATTAAAAAAAAGAAAACAGAGCAGACAGATGCAGAATTTCTCTCTATTGTTTTGGGCACCACTTGGCCTAATTAAGAAGAATTTCCAAAAGCAACTTGATATGTTGCCTGTACATAGTATACTGTCAGGGGCTTATTTTCGAAAGAGAAGGGCGCCCATCTTTCGACACAAATCGGGAGATGGGCGTCCTTCTCTCAGGGTCGCCCAAATCGGCATATTCGAAAGCCGATTTTGAGTGTCCTCAACTGCTTCCCGTCGCGGGGACGACCAAAGTTCCCGGGGGCGTGTCGGCAGCATACCGAAGACAGGACGGGGCGTTCTTAAGAGATGGGCGTCCTCGGACGATAATGGAAAAAAGAAGGGCGTCCCTGATGAGCATTTGGCCGACTTTACTTGGTCCATTTTTTTTCACGACCAAGCCTCGAAAATGTGCCCGAACTGACCAGATGACCACTGGAGGGAATCTGGGATGACCTCCCTTTACTCCCCAAGTGGTCACCAACCCCCTTCCCACCCAGAAAAAAAATTGAAAAACATTTTTTGCCAGCTTCTATGACAGCCTCAAATGTCATACCCAGCTCCATGACAGCAGTATGCAGGTCCCTGAAGCAGTTTTTGGTGGGTGCAGTGCACTTCAGGCAGGCGGACCCAGGCCCATCCCCCCTACCTGTTACACTTGTGGTGGTAAATGTGAGCCCTCCAAAACCCACCACAAACCCACTGTACCCATAGTTTTGGGGAGTGGGTTTTGGGGGGCTCAGCACCCAAGGTAAGGGAGCTATGCACATGGGAGCAATTTGTGAAGTCCCCTGCAGTGCCCCCTAGGGTGCCCAGTTGGTGTCCTGGCATGTGAGGGGGACCAGTGCACTACAAATTCTGGCTCCTCCCACGACCAAATGGCTTGGATTTGGTCATTTTTGAGATGGGCGTCCTCGGTTTCCATTATCGACGAAAACCGAGGTCACCCATCTCTAAGGTCAACGATCTCAACATTTAGGTCGACCATCTCTTAGGTCGACCTAAATGTTGAGATTTGGACGTCCCTGACCATATTATCGAAACGAAAGATGGACACCCCTTATTTCGATAATACGGGATGCCCCGCCCCTTCGCGGCGCCGTCCTTAGAGATGGGCGCCCTTAGAGTTGGTCGTCCCCATTCGATTATCCCCCTCTGTATGACCTCCAGAAGGAGGCGCTCTTTGGAACTGTGCACAAGAGAATCAATATATTCCACGTTCCCAGGGTTAGGAACGAGGTTCATTTCTGTTGTAGGATGTGCAAAAAAAGTGTCCTCTCATTTACTTTGTCATGCAGAACACTAACCCACCTGAAACATTACCCCAGGAGAAAGGCCTTAGACTTCCAGTACACGTCCTCCTTTTGGAAAACAGTCCTTTGAAATGGCACAAAAATTGTCAACCACATAGCTTCAGTTGTTTCGTGTCATTTTCAAAATGGAATGATATGAAAAAGCCCTGAAATGTGGTCTTTTTTGCATTCTCTTGTCAACCATCTCTCTGACCTCATCTGCGACTTTCTTTAAATTAGTCACCTTGTTTCTAACTCCTCTTCAGTGGCGTAGGAAAGGGGGCAGTGGGGCGGTCCGCCCCGGGTGCACGCCGCTGGGGGGAGTGTCAGCTCCGCTGGTTCCCTGCTCTCTCTGCCCCGGAACAGGTTACTTCCTGTTCCGGGGCAAAGAGAGCAGGGAACCAGCGGAGCCGACGCAGCTCCCAGCGACATGCACTCGGGGCGGTTCGGCCCTCCCGCCCATCCCTCGCCTTCCCTCGTAAGTACACGCTCCAGGGGGTGCACTCCGGAGGGGGGAGGGTGTGCAGCGCTGCACCCGGGAGGGGGGGGTGCGCAGCGACGACCTGCCCCAGGTGTCAGCTGCCCTCGCTACGGCACTGCTCCTCTTACTCTGTTACCTATCTATATGTTCCATCTTTGCTTATACCTTACGCTATTAAAATGTTCTGTTACGTATTGTGTTGACATTGTAATTATTATACTATTCCATACTTTGCATTGTTATTTGAATATTTTACTGCTGTAATTGTCTATTGCTCATGTTTAATTTATTCTTACTGTACACCGCCTTGAGTGAATTCTTTCAGAAAGGCGGTAAATAAAACCCTAGCCTCTCAACCACCAACCCCTCTTCCCCCCGCCACCCAATTTCAGCTAAGAATGGATCCACAGAAGCTTAGCTGAAATTGGGTGGCGGGGGGAAGAGGGGTTGGTGGTTGAGAGGCTAGGATAGGGGAGGGCAGACTTATAAGGGGTCTGTGCCAGAGCTGGTGATGGGAGGCGGGACTGGTGGTTGGGAGGCGGGAAATACTGCTGGACAGACTTATACGGTCTGTGCCCTGAAAAAGACAGGTACAAATCAAGGTAAGGTATACACATATGAGTTTATCGTGGGCAGACTAGATGGACCGTGCAGGTCTTTTTCTGCCGTCATCTACTATGTTACTATGTGGATGCTGTTCTTAAATATTTATTTATAAACTTCTCTATACCATGTTCGCATTGTATTTAAATAGTGCGCTGTTTCAGTCCTATCACGAAGAGAGCACTTGAAACTAAGCACTTCTTAAAATGAAACAAAATAATTCAATACAAAAAAAAAAAAATGAAAACATTTCCAATCCATATCCATACTAGAAAACTTGCTACAGATCCTTATGTAGAAACTGCATGCTAGCAGAATTCCTTATCAGATGCAGGACACGGACAGATCTGCAACAAATACAGAATAAGTGATCACAGACTAGAAATAGAAGTATGCGGACACAAACTGAATTGTAACCCTATGGAGTGCAGCTCCAGGGAAGCAGAAACAGAAATGCATTTCCTCCTTTCCGAGTCAACTTTTGCTATAGTTATTCAAGCTTATATGATCTCTTAAGAAACATAGAAAATGACAGCAGATAAAGACCACTGCACATATTTATACCATCGACTGAGTTCTACAACGCCTTCCTCTCTCTCAGATTCTCTGTGCTTGTCCCATGCTCTTTTTAATTCAGATACAATCTTTGTCTCACTACCTCTGCGGAGAAGCTGTTCCATGCAAACACTACTCTTTCCATAAAAAAGTATTTCCTTAGATCCAGGGTTCTCAATTTAGTTTTGGAACAAACTAGCCATAATGAATATGCATGAGAGACATCAGCATACACTACCTCTACTGTATGCTAATTTATCTGGTGCATATTCATTGTAGGTGTCCTAGAACGGGTAGATGCGAATCATTTGTTTACTCTTTGCAAAAATAGTAGGACTAGGGGGCATGCGTTGAAGCTATAAAAAAGTAAATTTAATACAAATCGGAGAAGATTTTTCTTCACTCAATGTGTAATTAAACTCTGGAATTCGTTGCCAGAGAATGTGGTACGGGTGGTTAGCTTAGCAGAGTTTAAAAAAGGTCTGGACAGCTTCCTAAAGGAAAAGTCCATAGACTATTATTAAATTGACTTGGGGGAAATCCACTGCTATTTCTGGGATAAGAAGCATAAAATGTATTGAACTCTTTATTTATTTATTTATTGTTCACTTATATCCCACATTTTCCCACTTATGCAGGCACAATGTGACTTACAAACATTAAATAAAATACAGAATAGGAAAACTTAGAAGAGTATACAAGGAGTATGCAGGGGGAGAAGCATCTAACAGGGCGAACTAGCAGGGTAGGAGCCAGGGAGGGTGCATCAAGCAGCGGTATAAAGTGAGGAGTAGGTCTTGGCAAAGAAGTAGGTCTTCAACAACTTCTTGAAGAGGGCGTGGTCCGCTTGAGTTTTAAGGTGTTGCGGGAGAGAATTCCAGTGCTTAGTGTATTGAACTCTTTGGGGATCTTGCCAGGTATTTGTGACCTGGATTGGCCACTGTTGGAAACAGGATGCTGGGATTGATGGACTTTTGGTCTGTCCCAGTATGCCAACACTTATGTAGTTGGGATTCTGAATGGAATCTTATTACTCTTTGGGGTTCTACATGGAATGTTGCTACACCTTGAAATTCTGCATCGAATCTTGTTATTCTTTAGAATTCCAGAATCTTGCTACTCTTTATTTATTTATTTATTGCATTTGTATCCCACATTTTCCCACCTCTTTGCAGGCTCAATGTGGCTTACATCATGGATAGTGGAAATAAGTAAGAAAATATACAATTAGTATAACAGAAGGATTTTGGGTAACATAATAATGATGAAACAAGCATATGACAAGCATATTTTGTAAGGCAGTTCTGGATTTTGTGTAGGAGTTCATGTTTGTTGATCTTTGTGGTAAGCCTTGTTGAAGAGATGGGTTTTCAGTAGTTTGCGGAAGTTGGTTAGTTCATAGATCGTTTTTAAGTTCCGTGGCAGCGCGTTCCAGAGTTGTGTGCTCAGGTAGGAAAAGGTTGACGCATGCGTTAGTCTGTATTTTACACCTTTACAGTTGGGGAAGTGAAAATTAAGGGGTTCTACATGGAATGTTGCTACACTTTTAAATTCTGCATGGAATCTTGTTATTCTTTAGAATTCTAGAATCTTACTACTCTTTGGGGTTCTACATGGAATGTTGCCACTCTTTGGGTTTCTGCCAGGTACTTGTGACTGGATCGGCCACTGTTGGAAACAGGATACTGGGCCTGATGGACCTTTGGTTTGTCCCAGTGTGGCAATACTAAGACACTAGGTGTGTTCCGAGGACTAGATTGAGAATTCCTGCCTTAGATATCTTCCGAGTCTCTCCTCTATCATCCTTAACCTTAACAAAATTCACATATATAATAAAATTAGCAAACATCAAACACTCACCAAACATATATAAATAATCATTATATCATCTCTTGATAGTAACACATCTGTGATAAATGTGATTCACTTGCTAAGCATTATTTGCTTTACTGAATTATCTGGGCTGAAGGCAGTGGGCAGAGCTAGCCGCCTAATTGGTTTGTCCAAAACAATAGCAAACTCCTGAGGTGTATATTGCTTTATTAAACCTCCTTAGTTTTGCATTCTCTTTATTAGGAGGGAATTGGGGAGGGGGGTGTGGTTGGGGAGTTTTCGAGTGGTCTGTGAAGGGGGGGGGGGGGGAGAGTTAATGTTTTTGTCAGTGCTCCAGAGCTTGCTTTGTTATTTGCAATGCTGTATTGTGGATTTCAGTGCTGTGCTGTATGCCTTTATTTTTCTTTTCATCTAAAAAAGACATTTATTAGACAATACGAATTGCAAGTTATATGAAAAGTTGATACACATATGCAACTTACAAAATTGGTGCCCGAATCGTGGAGTTAAATATTCACAAACACCATGTCCAGATAAGTGATAATTGAGAGTGATATTCCTGTAAAGACAGAGAACAATTTCAATAGTTCTGCATTCTTTGAAAATTGAGTAAAGGAAGAAAAAAGTAAAGAAAAAAAGAAAAAAAGATACAATTTTGTGAAACAAAAATCATTTAGACCACATGCAGGCATAAGGAGGAAGGGAGTACGTCAATGATTACATTTTGTCCCTGAAAGGGCAGCACCGGTGAGTGCGCAAAAGTAAGCCCAGTGACCACATATGAGACTTCCCCTTACAAAAGCAGGAATTAAAATTAGATCTTAATAATTAAGACCCCACATCGTTTTATCTACCATTTTGACACATATACTATTAGTAAGACGTAGATTGAAGTCGCACTGATTTGACAGATGTTTCTCGAATAAGCAGCATAAAATGTATTGTACTGTTTTGGGGATCTTGCCAGCTACTTGTAACCTGGATTGACCACTGCTGGAAACAGAATACTGGGCTTGATGGACCTCCGGTCTATGACAACGTTTAAATTCTTATGACAGTGACAGGATGGTCAGGAGGTGGAGCTGGGAATTACTCGGAAACCATTCCAGCGGTATTCCGTGCCCGGATCCAGAGAGCTTCTTTGCTGTCCTAAGTTCTGCAGATGATTACCCTGTTGAGGATGCTGGATATTACCATTATCTGGATAATCACTGCTCTGCCCATTATGCCCAAACATTCAGCGCTGACATTCAGATTGTGGCTGGAGCTGAATGTTCAGAAATTACTTTAAGTGCCAAGGCCCGTGTTTAAATGAAACGCCGACCGCAAAATTTGAATATTGACCTGTAGGTTTTTTATTGAACCAAAAGCTGGGCTGGAATTCTTTTTATTTGTGTGAGTGAAGGTTGTTTGGAGCTGAACTGTTCCCCCACCTCCCATCTCATACGGCCTGTACAGGTAAGAATTTTCTCATTTACAGACTTACAAGAGGCATCAGATCAGACCGTCATGAACAGAGGAATAAATAAAGTTTCACATTTATAATGATGCAGCAAACAGTATATTTTAATGTTTTTACAGAAAAACACATCCCCATTATACCCCCAGGAACTCTACTTAGCATTAATGCAGCCGAGCCTGCGAATCCAGGAAAATATCCATTAATTCATTAACCAGCGCTCCATTATGGCTTTTATGAAAAAACAAAACACATTTGGGGAATTTAGGGGGGGAAAGTGTTCATTTCTCTTCCCCCTGCGGTCTCCTATTCATAGCATACAGTTGCACAGAGGGGTTCTATCATGCACACCACATGCATGTACATGCACAGTCCCTTCTAGTCACATGGACACAAACACACACATTCCCTTTCTGGTGGGTATTTTGTCATTGTGGAGCAGACCATGAACAGTAAAATGAGAGTTCTTCGCACAGCTGTTCTGCAGCAGCCGCAGTGGCAGTGAGGGAGTGCAAAAGCCATTACCTGGATTGGGTTTCAGGCGGTGAATGAGTGCACCTTTCACACTGAACCTCGGCAGTCTGTAGGGACCTTCCATCCGAGGAAGGGCTCAGAGAAAAGTCTGTAAGAAGCCTATACTAGAAGGGAAGCAGGAGCAGGATACTAATTACCCTGTATCCAGACAGAGCATGCAATGAAAGCAATCCAGTTCCAGAGCAGGCTGAAGAAAGATGAGGGGTCCTGGGAGGACAGGCAACGCAAAACATTTCTTCATCTCTGAGGATTATCGTCTGTGCTGTGTTCAGAAAGAGGGAAGCAAATTTCTATCGTTAAAGAAGGTCTTGAGCACGTGCACATGCTGTGGAAAGCTGGAAAGACCATAGGTCAGGGCTTTTCCTGTCTTCCTCTGTCACTGTCTTTCCAGCTGTGCCAGTGCTATGCCACTGATCCCCAAAGCCTGACATACTAGGTGAATGGCTAGACCCAGCCCTGACAACTTCTCCACCTGTGTATTTCCAGAACTTATGTGGGTAGTATTGAACTGAAAATCTGTCTGAATGGCCTGATACCATGTATATAATAATATGGGGCTGCATTTGAGGCGGAACAAGGGCAAGGTAAAAACATTATCCAGATAAAAGTGAAGTTCAGCCGCTATCCCCGGGATTCGATATATGGCGCTTTAATTTCCGCGTGGAGATCGAAGCATATTCTATAACAATGTGCGTAACTTAATTGTTTTAAGTAGCTAATCGGCGCTGTTAATTGGATGTTAACAAGCAATTATCAGCACTAATTGGCATTAATCAAGATTTATGCGCACAACTCGCTAAGCATATTCTGTAATCTGGTGCGCTTAAATTCTAAGTCACATAGTTGAAAAGGGAGCATGGCCATGGGAGGGGCATGGGCTTTTATAAAATCTATGTGCATAAGAACATAAGAGTAACCATACTGGCTCAGACCAATGGCCCATCTAGCCCAGTAACCTGTTTTCCCAACAGTGACCGAGCCAGGTCACAAGTACCTGGCAGAAACCCAAATCATGGCAACGCTCCATACTACAAATCCCAGGGCAAGCATGTCTGTCTCAAAAGCAGACTATGGACTTTTCCTCCAGGAATTTGTCCAAACCTTTTTTAAACCCAGTTACACTAACCGCTGGTTCTTAAATTAGCGTGCTTGTGACATTGGCTGAAAATCCACTGGGCATTCCAGACATTAACCATCTCAAAGTTCACGGTTATTTATCTGAGAAGCTCCCTATCAGAAGTAATGCGGCTGGAATTAAAGTGGGCATTCCCAGGTATGATGCTGGGTGCAGTTTTGGTAAAACAATAAACCCTTTATCACATACGTATATTTACATCTGCTTGGGAGCAGCACAGGTGCAAACCTCTGCTGGTCGGACATAGGAAGAGATGTATTTGCACCGCTTCCCTTCCGTACACCAGTCACATCCACGTTGTGGCTGGTTTCATGATGATCCTCTGTAAATTCAAATCCTGGTTTATTACGGCTGTCGCTTAGAAGTTGTTCCCCCTCCAGCTGTGAAAGAGACTTTATCATTCTATTTCTGCGCATTCACGGTGGCAAGAGGTGGCCTGGGAGAGGCCGTCACAGCCAGGTGCGGGACATAAGCGTTCTCCAGACTCTTCCATCCGATTCTTCCTCCTTCTCTGGGAAAAAGGCAGCAGATTGCGAATGTGGCACAGCTATTAATCTCGCAGGTCTTCATTAAAAGAGAAAACAACTCTTCTCTCCAAAGACATCTCCCACTCAGTAAAAAAATGAAATTACATGAATAAAAAAACCCCCCATAAGCAGCTGAAAATCACAAACAGGAACTTGATAAAGGAGAATTGTGTTGGGGGCATTAGAAGAAACTGGAAGTGCTCAGAAGCTTCAGGCTCCTTAGCTTGGTGTTAATTGTGTCTGGTTATTAAGCTTTCAGAAAAGATTAAACGTTTCAAAAGCCATCCGACAGCTTGAGACCAGCACGCTATAGTCTAGGATGTGTATTACAGCTGTTCTGCTTTATTTATTTATTTGTTCTTTCTCTTTATTGAAATTTTTAAACTTAAATCCAAGCAAAAACTTGCATAGAAATACAAATTTACCCGAAGGAAAAGGTAAATACAGCAGAACTGCTTGATATCCAAAATAGTCTATAAATGAATTATTTAGAAGTATTATGTTCAATTGATGTGGTTTACAATTCAAAACATGCACAACTTTATTACAAAAATAAGGCAAACAATTAACAGGCCCCATGTCCTTCTGTTCCTTATAAGATCCAATCATTCTCCACAATAGAAACAGAGAAACATGACTGCAGATAAAGGCCATATGACCCATCCAGTCTGCCCATCCTCTGTAACCCCTAATTCTTCCTGTTCCTAAGCGATCCCACATGCTTATCCCATGAACAGTCCTCAACTCCACCACCTCCACCGGGAGGTCATTCCACGCCTCCACCACCCTTTCTGTGAAATAATACTTCCTTAGGTTACTCCTAAGCCTATTCCCATTATGACATCACAATATGAGCTCTGGTTACCAGAGACTGAAACTCTTTACACTAAGGGGGGAAAGTAAGCCAAGAATAGGACAATTGAGCCATTGTGACATCACTGATGAGGTTGGCTCTTAGGCATTGGTGGAATAGAAACATAGAAACATGACGGCAGATAAAGGCCATGTGACCCATCCAGTCTGCCCATCCTCTGTAACCCCTAATTCTTCCTGTTCCTATGCGATCCCACATGCTTATCCCATACCTTTTTAAATTCTGGAACAGTCCTCGACTCCACCACCTCCACCGGGAGGCCATTCCACGCCTCCACCACCCTTTCAGTGAAATAATACTTCCTTAGGTTACTCCTAAGCCTATTCCCATTATGACATCACAATATGAGCTCTGGTTACCAGAGACTGAAACTCTTCACACTAAGGGGGGAAAGTAAGCCAAGAATAGGACAATTGAGCCATTTTGACATCACTGATGAGGTTGGCTCTTAGGCATTGGTGGAATAGAAACATAGAAACATGACGGCAGATAAAGGCCATATGACCCATCCAGTCTGCCCATCCTCTGTAACCCCTAATTCTTCCTAAGCGATCCCACATGCTTAGCCCATGCCTTTTTAAAATTCTGGAACAGTCCTCGACTCCACCGCCTCCACCGGGAGGCCATTCCACGCCTCCACCACCCTTTCTGTGAAATAATACTTCCTTAGGTTACTCCTAAGCCTATTCCCTCTTAACTTTGTCAATAATCTCCATCCCAACCTTGGGAATAACTGAGTTTTCACCATTATCTGAAAGTATAAACCATTGCTATACTCACATCCTTTTACTTACTATTCTGTAATACGGGTGCTGCAGCTGAGAAGATCCTCAACCTCAGCTCCTCTGGACTTCTCGAACTGTACAAACCTCTAATAAAAATTCTTAGCTAGATCTCAACTGCCTTCCCAGATACCATCTCGTATATTCTGCCAAATAACCTGCTCTCTCCCCTTCCTCAAAATGTCAAAACCAAGATTTTAAACTTTACCCACAAGGCTAAGGGTTGACAATGCAACATTTTTTAATGTGTTCTGCACCCACCGAAGTTTCCAACACAAGCAATCTGGGGCCCGAGGCAGCAAACCATTACGATAATCTAAGAGAGAGATCAGCATAGATCCCATCACCAACCTAGCTGATTTCCAACTCAAGGAAGAAAATAAGATCTACATCAATTGTAACTCAAACAGGCCCTCCATATCATAGATGTCATGTAGGCTTCTAGTTCAAGTTCTCAATCTCTACTCGGGGAGTGGGGGAGGCAATCTTACAATCTAATTTATCCATCAGATATCCATTTCCTAGTTCTTCCATCTTATGTCATAAGTACATAAGTAATGCCACAGGGAAAAGACCAAGGGTCCATCGAGCCCAGCATCCTGTCCACAACACCGGCCAATCCAGGCCAAGGGCACCTGGCGAGCTTCCCAAACGTACAAACATTCTATACATGTTATTCCTGGAATTGTGGATTTTTCCCAAGTCCATTTAGTAGCGGTTTATGGACTTGTCCTTTAGGAAACCGTCTAACCCCTTTTTAAACTCTGCCAAGCTAACCGCCTTCACCACGTTCTCCGGCAACGAATTTCTTGATCCTCATGTGGAACAATAAAGCCCACCAAAGTGAGGTCTTAGCCTGTACACATGCTAATGTGCTTGTCAAGGCTAGCAGAAGCAGGGAAGTAGCGTGGTCAACAAAACACTTCCAAAAAGCCAAGGAGACGGATAGTAGAAAAATATTTTTTTTTATTTTTTATTATTTTATTTATCACTTTTCACAGTTTAATTCAAGTACAATTCTTGAAATCAGCAAAGATGACTATTAGTCATTTATAACATAAAGGAAATACTTAGAACAATCTAGATTAAGCAAAGAAAAATGTTTTTTAATGGTAGATAAGACTCGACATGGCACCGTGTTTTGGCAAACAATGCCTGCCTCAGGAGTCTGGAAATTAAAATAAAATAAAATACATAAATAAAAATGCATAAAAATATGTAAAACAAATATGTACATAAAATCCATACAAACAAACATACATAAAAAGGTAGCATAGAGCAATCTAAAATAACATTATTTCAACCTACTTCTCACCGGCCTCCCACTTAGCCATCTCTCTCCTCTTCAATCAGTCCAAACCTCTGCTGCGCGACTCATTTTCCGCCAGAGTCGCTATGCTCACATTAGCCCTCTCCTCAAGTCACTTCACTGGCTCCCTATCCGTTTCCGCATTCAATTCAAACTTCTCTTACTGACCTATAAGTGCGCTCATTCTACCGCTCCCCAGTACCTCTCCACTCTTGTCTCTCCCTACGCCCCCCCCCCCCCGGGTACTCCGTTCTGTGGATAAATCTCTCTGGTCTGTCCCCTTCTCCTCTACTGCTAATTCCAGACTCCGTTCCTTTTATCTCGCTGCACCTCACGCCTGGAATAGACTTCCCAAGCCTGTACGTCTAGCCCCATCTTTGGCTGTTTTCAAATCCAGGCTAAAAGCCCACCTCTTTAACGCTGCTTTTGACTCCTAACCAGAAGTGATTAGTAGCAGTATATCATTATAAGCAGATACCACATAAAGCTGATCTGTATGTGATGATCATTTGGAGGTGAAATTGAAGAGCGAACAAACCAAATCAAGTCTAAAATGAGTGGGAATGCAGCATATATACGTAAAGAAATAAATGTGAAAACCACTTAGAAAGCTACAATTGATAAAGAAAGAAATAAAAAAATAATGAATAAAATGTATAAAAAAGGGGGAACTCAAAGAAATGAGATGGAGCTACAAGAGTGATTTAGTAAGGGAGAGAAAAAAAATTGGAAAACAAGAGCAAAAAGGTGTACAAGGTACGCTGCAGAGGGTACATATTTTTAAAAAGACTGGTGAATGGTGAACATACAGGACGCGACTGCATGAACGAAAAGCTGCGGGGATAAGGATATGAAGATGGGGGAGAGCAGACAGTTAGGCAGACTGGATGGACCGTGCAGGTCTTTTTCTGCCGTCATCTACTATGTTGCTATGATGGATATAAAGGACGGAGACAGAGTGAGGAAGGAGGGTGCGTCTGTACAGCCAGTGCACGCAACCATTCTGCATTTACCATTCACCAGTCTTTTTAAAGGTATGTTCCCTCTGCTATTTCGACAGCCTAATTTGGTCACCAGACTTAGCCGGTGATACATCATATATTAGTGGACAGCCAGTTATATCACATGCTATAACCAGTTATCTGCTAAGCGCTAACCAGCAATATTCATCTGAAAATATTGCCGGATAGCCGGTTAACTGCCATTTAACCAGCCAGGAGCGGGCGGTGTGCGTGTTCCAGCCGCTGTGAAGGACCTCACAAAATGCGGTGTGGAACTCAGGGGCGTAGCCAAACTTCGGCGGGAGGGGGGGTCCAGAGCCCGAGGTGAGGGGGCACATTTTAGCCCCCCCCCCCCGCCATTGCTGCTATGTGGCCCCAACTTGAGCCGGGACCGTCCTTCTTTGTTAATTTGTACAGCGCTGCGTAACCCTAGTAGCGCTCTAGAAATGTTAAGTAGTAGTAGTAGTAGTAGTACTACGCTCCTGGTGGAACTTGTGAAGCTACAATTTTTTGTTTCTCTTTACCTTAAACAGATCCACTGTCTACCAGGATCCAGGCATGAACATGCAAACTCCAAGAACAAATTTTAATGAGCTGCCTAAAAAGTTTGCAATTACTTGCCCAGAGCCAGAGACAGCCCTGGGTTAATAAGTAACAGTGCAGTTTGCAACTTACAACTAGTCCAGGTCTGCCATTTTGCATGTTCTGGAGGAAGATTTGATGTAGCTGCGTTATGATGATGTGCATTAATTTATTCCTTTGGACCACAGGAAACCTCAAAATGTCATGGAGGCGTATTTTCAAAGCACTTACGCACCCTGATGCTGAAAAGTAAACGTGGGTGGTAGAGACCATTTGCACCAGGCTAGCGCCTGTGTTTACCACTGCAGGATGTTCAGAGGAGTGGAGCACGGGAGAGAATAGCGCAATGAGCATGCAAATGCATGCTGATGAGCTCACTCGCCATTCCTCCCCAATGCACGCCAAAGAAGGGCGCTCCTCCTGCTGCAAACCTTATGCCAGCTCGGAGCTGGCGTTAGGGCATAAGAGGCTTATTTTCCCATCACTTGTGCGCCTACGTCAGACAAAGACCATTTCATAACAATCCGTTGACTTCTACCTCCTAAGTATCACCCATTGCACCAACGGTCTCTAATTGTTCTCATATCTCACACTAACGTTATCTGCTTTTGTCTCACCTAGAATGTAAACCGCACTGAGCCCTGGAAAGGGGATTTAAGCAGTGTACAAGAACAGATTTGATTTGATTAAAAACTAACAAAACTGGGCAAAGCTTTAATCCGATTTGGAAGGCGTGACCAAAACGCTACTGCTTGATACATAAAAATTGTCTGAAATAATTTCCAGTAGCAGACACTTCTAGAACTAGGAAATGTTAAAAAATTAAAATGTTGTACGAGATTTATTTGTTACATTTGTATCCCACATTTTCCCACCTATATGTATATACCCTGGTTAATTTAAGAAACCACCATTGTACTGTTTTGCTTGCAGACATGGTCTATGCTCTGAAAATGGCAAGGACATATCAAGATCGGGTATATATATGAAGTATCATATACCACGTGTAACGAGTTTATCTTGCTGGGTAGACTGGATGGACCGTACAGGTCTTATCTGCCATCATCTACTATGTTACTCGCGTTACTCAATGGCTGAGGAAGACAACAGGTGAGGGAAAAGTGACAATCCCATTTTTTTCAGCTAGATGCAGGGAAAAAGCAGCAGCACATCAACTGAACAGCACACACCCCGATACTGCGTGAGCGAGAAGTGCCCTGCGTGCAAGGGATTAAATGCCAGCCCACCCTGGCATCTATCAGCAGAAGCAGGATTGGCAGTAATGGAGTCACTCTGAACAGCTGAATGACATCTGCAAAATGGACTTTGCAAATCTCGTGAAGGTCGAGAACCCTCAGCGTCTGCTGTGCTTTAATTACAGCTGCTGTGTTTACTAGAATTGTATTTGCTGTTCTAATGTTCACACAAGCAGCTAGTTAAAACAATCCCATAGAGGAATTAGCGTTCTTTCCTATAAAATGAAACCTTTCTATCACCTGCATATTGCTGCTTTGTGATTCCGCGCTCATATGTGCTGAATCACTGCTTCTAAACACGGGGGATACAGCACGACATCTGTTATTTCTTCGCATATGTTTTCGACAATTAAATGGACTTGCACATTCAACCCTTGAGGGAAGCAAACTGCACTGGGTTTTGGAATATGCTTAGAGATCGAATAGAAAAGAAAAGCAAGTAGGTCTGTTCAGTCCAGCAAGTTAGCGGATTTAAGGCAGCGCAGTTTACCACAGAAGGAAATTATAGGGCCCTTTTACTAAGCTGCGTAGGCGCATATGCATGACCAAAATGCGCCAATTTGGAGTTACCACCTGGCTACCGCATGGCCCGGGCGGTAATTTCATTTTTCTACGCGTGTCCGAAAATAATTTTTATTGTCGGACACATGGGGAAAACCGGGCGGTAATCGGCATTCGACGCGTGTAGACCATTACCACTTGGTTACCACGTGAGACCTTACTACTAAGCCAATGGCTGGCGGTAAGGTCTCAGACCCAAAATGGACGCGCACCAATTTTCATTTTGCCGCATGTCCATTTTCGGCAAAAGTTTTAAAAAGGCCTTTTTTTACAGGTGCACTGAAAAAAGGATCTGCGCGCATCCAAAACACACACCTACACTATCGCAGGCCATTTTTCGGCACGCCTTAGTAAATGGACCCCTATGTCTATAAAATCTGTTCAATGTTGTTCATTGGGCAAGCATAAGTGCAGAAGGTGTGATGGGTCCAAAAATGGTAAAAGTGGTTTAGAAACCAGTTGATTGACAGAATGTGGTGGTCGATGGAGAGACGGGCTGTCAGTGGAGTGCCTCGAAGGTCAGGTCTGCAGCCATTATAAATGATCTCAAAGAGCAGCTGGTAGCAAAGGTTTGAATTTTTTTTCAGATGATATTAAGATCTGAAAGAGAGTGGAGAATTTAGATGGAGATCAAGGAACGAGGAGTGGTTTCAGATAGCCTGAGGAGGGTTCAATATTTAAGGAAATGTATTTCCCCATTTAGGGGACTGGTGAGATATCATATGCCCGTTGCAGATGTAAGACCTCCTGAAAGGATACCAAGTTTCTTCTCTGAGATTTACAAAGTGTCCCTGGAGTGGACATTATTCCCATCTAGGCTGGATCTACCACCTTCTGAGGGGAGAAAGTCTCCTTGCTACCTGTTGCTGTATGAAAATGACAATTTTGGAATCATGTCAGAAGCCAGGGTGAAAAGTACTAGCTCTCCTAGTGTTTCTCAGATTGATTCTGCAAAATATTCTGTCTCACTTCATACGTGCTAATTTCCTGGATTCCCTCAGTATGAGTTTAGTAATTATATTCTACTTATGGAATGTTCTCCCAGACAACCCATAATCCGCTGATATAAGATAGAAGGTGGTCAGGCAATCCTGAGCTCCTGGACTGGACAGGTAGGGTTAGGCATCAACGGTGACGAGGTTATTCCACACAGAAAAATGCTCTTCTTCATTCTAGGCCAAAAGTGCAACGTTTAGATCGATAGAAGATTGAGACTCAATGGAAGTGTAATCTATTTTCATTTTTACCCTGTTTAATGCAAAGAAACCTTGTAGACACAACGGCTGAGGGGAGATATGATAGAGGTCTATAAAATAATAAGTGGAGTGGAACGGGTAGATGTGAATTATTTGTTTACTCTTTCCAAAAATACTAGGGCTAGGGGGAATGCGATGAAGCTACAAAGTAATACATTTAAAATGAATCAGAGAAATTTTTTCTTCACTCAATGTGTAAATTAAACTCTGAAATTCATTGCCAGAGAATGTGGTAAAGGTGGTTAGCTTAGTGGGGTTTAAAAAAGGTCTGGACGGCTTCCTAAAGGAAAAGTCAATAGACCATTATTAAATTGACTTGGGGGAAATTTTGTACTTTTTTGGGATCTTGCCAGGTATTTGTGACCTGGATCGGCCACTGTTGGAAACAGGATGCTGGGCTTTATGGACCTTTGGTCTGTCCCAGTATGGAAATACTTATGTACTTACAGTATGTAACCACATACTAGTATACAGAATTATTCTTTTGTCAAAGAGGTTAAGTTGCTTCCCCTTCATATATCCAGTTCTATAGATTTAAATAACAGATCATACACTTTGTGTGACTGTTAGGCACAGAATGAACCAAAAACAGACCACATACAAAACATAATGGAAAATGAGGTAAAGTTATGTATTTGGATTTCAGAAATCCAAGAGAACAGTGTAACAGACTTTAATGTATGTCACACAAGGGAGCAATCCTGAGGTGACCATGTACAACCAAGTAAAGATTGCAGTAGAAGTGCACTTTAGTTTGTATATGAAATGACACAGATCCTAGAGTCCCATTATGGGGGGGGGGGGGGGGGGGGGGGGGGACCCCTACTTGATCAGATCGGGATGCCCCTGTTCCTATACTCCCCTCTCCATCACCTCTGATATATCCTCACTTATTCTCCAAAATACGACACAAACTCTTCAGGCTGAACCAGTAGGATTCTCCTTTACCTGCTGCAGGCTTGGCTTCAGTAATGTGAGCCTTTGACAAATCAAAAACCTAGCTGGAGGTCCTGGTCTCAGGTTTCCTATCAGTGAGGGTTTCTGGTTGCAGAGTCCTGGTGTTGGGTTTCCTGGTTGTGTGGGTTTCTGGGTGAAGGGTCGGGGTCTCAGGTTTCCTGATTGTGAAGGTTTGGAGCTGCAGGTCCTGGTTTCAGGTTTCCTACCAGTAAGGGTCTGGGGGTACAGGGTCCTGGTCTCATGTTTCCTGTCTTCGAGGATTCAGTTCCTGGCAGGGGCGTAGCCACAGGGTGGGTCTCGGGGGCCCAGGCCCTTCCCCCAGTGTTCGTCCGGCATCCTCCCACCCCAGAACCCGCGTGAGCCACTATCTTCCTTTTGTTTCCCTCCTCCCCGCAGTCCAGCGTCTCATTTGCTCCCTCCCCCGCTGCACTTCTCTGACTTTCCAGCAGCGTCAGCTCTCAAGGCAGCTTCGCCTTTTGCCAACCCCGGAAGCTTTCTCTCTACCAGCATCCCGCCTATGCGGCAACAGGAAGTTGTGCAGAGAGAACGCTTCCGGGGTTGGCAAAAGGCGAAGCTGCCTTGAGAGCTGACGCTGCTGGAAAGTCAGAGAAGTGGGGGGAGGGGGGCAGTGAAAGAGATACCAAACCGTGGAGAGGAGGGAAATGAGAGAGAAACCCGACTGTAGGTGGTGGAGGAGGGAAAGATACACGAGCTGAAAAAGGATGAGTGGCATTGAAAAGGAATGGGGATATACTGCGAAGGGATAGGAGAAATGAGATTAAAAAGATGGTAAAAGAGAGGCAATAGGAGATGGGGGTAGAAGAGGGTAAGAGAAAAACGGTATGGAGGCAAGGGAAGCAAGGAGAGACAGGGTTAGAGCTGGGGCTAGTGAGATGAAAGGCAGTGGAGGGTAGGTTAGGACTGCGAGGGTGAATACAGAAGATGGAATGAGGGGGACAGAGGGCATTGGGAGTGCTGGCGGGAATGAAAGGGAAATAGGAACAACCAGTAGGTAGATGAGATGTGAAAAGGAGAAGACTAAAGGGTGAGAAAAAGGGAGAATGAGGGTAAAATCAAATGGGCTGATATAAACATAGGGAAGATAAAAGTGGGGGGAAAAAACATAAAAACAAAGATCAGGGCCAGACAGATGTAGAGAAGGGAAGGAAGAAGACAAAAGGAGAAAGAAGAAGTAAAATGGGGGTGCTGGACATTGATTGGGGATAGGGACAGAGAAGAGGGTATGCTGGACATGGGAGGAATAGGGAGATGCTGACCCTGAAGAGGGAGAGGAACATGGAGGGATGCTTGATACAAGGGGAACAGGGTGATGGTGGGGGAAATAGGATATGCTGGATGGAGGGAGCGAGAGAAAGAGAGAAGATACTGATCAGAAACGTGAAAATAGAGAGGAAGAAAGGGAAAGAGGAAAAGAGAAGATGCTGGAAGAGAGGAGGTAGACAGCAAAAAATGGGGAATAACAGGATGAAGGATGAGAGGGTTGGGATAAGCGAGATGGAAAGCTGTAGGTGGATGAAGTAAAAAAAATGTAAAAAAAGAAGACTGAAGATGAATAGTAAGAATGAATGAAATCTGAGGAAATGGAGGAAAGCTGAAAGGAAAAGATCAGCCAGATGGATGAAGTGACAAATGGACTGGAGACCTTGGAAAGAAAGTAAAAAAAAAAACAGAGGAAAGCAGAAACTGAAGGCTAGGACAAATATGATCAGAAAAAACAAAACAACCAGACAGCAAAGGTAGAGAGAAGAATTTTATTTTTAATTCAGTGAAAGGAAAATGTCAGTTTTACAAGAAATTTACACTGATTTCTTTGCATTTTGCAGAATGCAGGGTGCTGTTTCTATTTCTCTAATGTTGCATTGCATGCAGAGTGGGGCTTCTTGGGGTTAATATTTAATTTCTGTCTACGTATTCATATTTTAAGGTTGTGCTCACTTATTCTGTACTTGGTAAGGGTCTATTTGTGTTCAGTGTTTGTGACTGGGGCCAGGTACTGCATCTTGTTCACTTTCCCAATAGGCACATTGATGTTCTAGGTCCCATTGCTTAGCGGGGTTTAAAAAAAGGTTCATTTACATGCATTGGTTTGGAAAGTATGCTCACACTGGTTACACTTTTTTGTACACATTTTGGGTGCACTAAAACTGGATATAGTGTAAGTGAATATAGAGCACCATAAATGCACAGTACAATGGGAGTCCAGTGGTGCCCTAGGGTTAGTCCATCTTTTCACTCCAGCCTTTTAAAGAGGGTAGAGGAGGGAGATGATGGAGACATTTCACTAGCTCAAAGATATACATTTTAATAATACTCATGAATTCAGAATTTTTCAGTGGAAAGCTAGAAATGAGTCTGGAAAGAGAAGGGCACCTTAAGGAAATATTTCTACATAGCAAGCAAGAGCCTTCCAGTGGGAATATTTCTTTATTAGGATTTATTTACCTCCTTTTTGAAGGTGCAGGCACACACCCGATCAGAATTTAAGAGCCCTGGGATCGGCAATTGTGGGGTGTTTGATAATCCAACAGGAAGGGAAGAAAGGCAGAGACCGGACAGGCCTTGCAGTCTCTCTCGGCTGCCCTACCCTCGCTCTCTCTGTTTCTATAAAGGTTCATGGCTAAATCCTCACAGCAGCCTGGTCTTACACTAAGCTCCCAGGAGAGGGGTCTTGTTACCGCATATCTTTGAAATCATTCTCTCAACTTCACTCAGACTGTTAAACAGTTTTGCTAAGCAAATTATCCCCAGAACCTGCTGACAAAAATTAAAGTGTAGAAGCAAGACCGTTGGGTTGCCTTTATGCCATCACACTGTACCGTTTCTTGGTCGGAGTTTGCATTGACATTTTCTATTCTCATCTATTACCAGAGTATCGAGGGCTCTGGTGAAGCTTTGGCCGATGTTTATGCGTGCATGCCTCCCTCATGACTGTGGTTAGCATTCCAAAAATCCCCCCAAATAACCGCGGCCTCAGACGACAGGCAGAATTATCAGAAACAGAGAGAGAATGATAAAAAGGGCAAAGACCCACATGGAGAAACCTTTCTTTTTTTTTTTTTTCACCTATATGAGAGAGAGGTGAAAAACTGCAGGGTATTTAGGAAAATCAAGGGGGAAAGTGGGATTTGCAAAAGGCAGAAATTTTAAACAAGTTTTCAGTGTTTAGAAAGGAAGAGGGAAAGTGACAGAACAAAGGCAAGATAACTACAAAATGACTAGAAATCCATTTACTGAAGAGGAAATACTTGATGTACTTAAAACAATCGAAAGTGGATAAAGCTATGCGACATAATAATGCCCCTCTGCCCCACCCCCAAATATTGAAAGTGCTTAAGGTTGTTCTGCCCTTCTCCAGTCCCCTCTCCCCCCCCCCCCCCCCCCTTCCCACCATATAGAGCTCTCTTCAATTTGTCCTTCAAGACTGGGTAGAAAACATGAGAAGGAGCTTTACACACTGAAAACATTGTTAATTTAAATTTTTGTTTTGTTTTTGGGTTTTTGCCCGGTTTTTGAGGCCTGAATTGGCCACTGTCGGAGACAGGATGCTGTGTTTGATGGACCCTTGGTCTTTTCCCAGTATGGCGGTGCTTATGTTCTTAATGGTCAAGAGTTTGGAAAATGAGCCTCAGTGCATGCATTGGGGGACATAAAACCCATTAGCTACATAGGAGCTACAGGAACCATCCCTTCAGATGACCCGAGAGTCGTCTGTCAATGGACGAGGGAAGCTGACGGGATGCCCACCTCTCGCTTAGACTATGCAGAATGGCTAAAAAGGGAATTGTGAGACTAAAAGATACTGCGAACCGCTATGTGGATAATGATGAAGAAAAAGCAAATTTGCTAAATAGATACTTTTGTTCTGTTTTCACAGAGGAAAATCCTGGAGAAGGACCGCGATGGACTGGAAATAATACAATTGAGAATGAAGTGGATAGAGCACCGTTCACGGAAGAAAGTGTGTATCAACAACTTGAAAAGCTAAAGGTGGACAAAGCCATGGGACCGGACGGGATCCACCCCAGGATATTGAGGGAGCTCAGAGAGGTTTTGGCGGGTCCTCTTAAAGATTTGTTTAATATATCCTTGCAGACGGGAAAGGTTCCGAGGGATTGGAGAACGGCGGAGGTGGTCCCTCTTCACAAAAGTGGTGATAGGGAAGAAGCTGGAAACTACAGGCCGGTAAGCCTCACTTCGGTTATTGGAAAAGTAATGGAAGCGATGCTGAAGGAAAGGATAGTGAATTTCCTGGAAGCCAATAAGTTGCAAGATCCGAGACAACATGGTTTTACCAAAGGGATATCGTGCCAAACGAATCTCATTGAGTTCTTTGATTGGGTGACAGGAGAATTGAATCAGGGATGAGCTATGGACGTAATCTACTTAGATTTCAGCAAAGCTTTTGACACGGTTCCCCACAGGAGGCTCTTAAATAAACTGGATGGGCTGAAGATAGGACCCGAAGTGGTGAACTGGATTAGGAACTGGTTGACGGACAGAAGCCAGAGGGTGGTGGTGAATGGAATTCGCTCGGAGGAGGGAAAGGTGAGTAGTGATGTGCCTCAGGGATCGGTGCTGGGACCGATTCTGTTCAATATATTTGTGAGTGACATTGCCGAAGGGTTAGAAGGTAAAGTTTGCCTATTTGCGGATGATACTAAGATCTGTAACAGAGTGGACACCCGGGAGGGAGTGGAAAACATGAAAAAGGATCTGAGGAAGCTAGAAGAATGGTCTAAGGTTTGGCAATTAAAATTCAATGCGAAGAAATGCAAAGTGATGCACTTAGGGAATAGAAATCCTCGGGAGATGTATGTGTTAGGCGGGGAGAATCTGATAGGTACGGACAGGGAGAGGGATCTTGGGGTGATAGTATCTGAGGATCTGAAGGCGACGAAACAGTGTGACAAGGCGGTGGCCGTAGCTAGAAGGTTGTTAGGCTGTATAGAGAGAGGTGTGACCAGCAGAAGAAAGGAGGTGTTGATGCCCCTGTATAAGTCTTTGGTGAGGCCCCACCTAGAGTATTGTGTTCAGTTTTGGAGGCTGTACCTTGCGAAGGATGTAAAAAGAATTGAAGCGGTGCAAAGAAAAGCTACGAGAATGGTATGGGATTTGCGTTACAAGACGTATGAGGAGAGACTTGATGACCTGAACATGTATACTCTGGAAGAAAGGAGAAACAGGGGTGATATGATACAGACGTTCAAATATTTGAAAAGTATTAATCCGCAAACGAACCTTTTCCAGAGGTGCGAAGGCGGTAGAACAAGAGGACATGAAATGAGATTGAAGGGGGGCAGACTCAAGAAAAATGTCTGGAAGTATTTTTTCACGGAGAGAGTAGTGGATGCTTGGAATGCCCTCCCGCGGGAGGTGGTGGAAATGAAAACAGTAACAGAATTCAAACACGAGTGGGATAAACATAAAGGAATCCTGTTCAGAAGGAATGGATCCTAAGGAGCTTAGCCGAGATTGGGTGGCAGAGCCGGTGGCGGGAGGCGGGGATAGTGCTGGGCAGACTTATACGGTCTGTGCCCTGAAAAGGACAGGTACAAATCAAGGTAAGGTATACACAAAAAGTAGCACATATGAGTTTATCTTGTTGGGCAGACTGGATGGACCATGCAGGTCTTTTTCTGCCGTCATTTACTATGTTACTATATTGCAACTTGCTTCTCACATGTCTCCCACTTAGACATCTTTCTCCTCTTCAATCTGTTCAAAATTCTGCTGCACTATTAATATTTATTTATTTATTTATGGCATTTATATCCCACATTATTCCCACCCATGGACAAGTCATGTTTCTGCCAGTGTCGTTATGCTCATATTATCCCTCTCCTCAAGACACTTCACTGGCTTCCTATCCGTTTCTGCATATAGTTCAAACTCCTCTTATTGACCTATAAGTGCGTTCACTCTGCAGCTCCTCAGTACCTCTCCACTCTCACCTCTCCCTACATTGCTCCCTGGGAACTCCATTCACTGGGTAAATCTCTCTTATCTGCAACCTTCTCCTCCACTGCTAACTCCAGACTCCGTTCCTTTTATCTTGGTAAACCATATGCCTGGAATAGACTTCCTGAGCCAGTATGTCAAGCTCCATCTCTGGCCGTCTTCAAATCTAAGCTAAAAGCCCACCTTTTTGATGTTGCTTTTAACTCCTAACCCTTATTCACTTGTTCAGAACCCTTATTTTATCATCCCCACTTTAATATTCCCTTATCCCTTGTTTGTCCTGTTTGTCCTAATTAGATTGTAAGCTCTGTCGAGCAGGGACTGTCTCTTTATGTTCAAGTGTACAGCGCTGCGTACATCTAGTAGCGCTTTAGAAATGATAAGTAGTAGTAGTCTTATGGGATTCCGGAATCTTGCTCCTCTTTGGGATTCCGGAATCTTGCTACTCTTTGGGATTCCGGAAACTTGTTACTCTTTGTCCTTATCCCTTAGGAATCTTGTTACTCTTTGTCCTTATCCCTTATTTGTCCTGTTTGTCTGTCCTGATTAGATTGTAAGCTCTGTGGAGCAGGGACTGTCTCTTCATGTTCAAGTGTACAGTGCTGCGTATGTCTAGTAGCGCTATGGAAATGATAAGTAGTAATAGGAGTCTTTAGGATTCCGGAATCTTGCTACTCTCTGGGATTCTGCACAGAATGTTGCTACTCTTTGGGATTCCGGAACCTTGTTACTCTTTGGGATTCCGGAATCTTGCTACTCTTTGTCTTTATCCCTTATTCGTCCTGTTTGTCTGTGCTAATTAGACTGTAAGCTCTGTGGAGCAGGGACTGTCTCTTCATGTTCAAGTGTACAGCGCTGCGTACGTCTAGTAGCGCTATAGAAATGATAAGTAGTAGTAGTAGTAGAATACTGCCTCTGTAGGTCAGAAGGGTTGACTCATCCAGAGTACTATGCTTAGTTCAGAAGGTCACAGTGTCCTACGAATGGTTTGAGGTTGAAACTGTTAAATTTAATTTTGGGAGTTATGGAGACACATCTTTGGGTTTCGTTCCCCCCCCCCCCCCCCCCCCCCCCCCACCACCACCACCACCACACACACACACACATACATACAATGTAAATTTTGGCTGGACAACATGACATCAGGCCAAAATGTATCCTGTTAACTGCGGGAGGGAAAATAGGAATTCAAGTGTAGTCCGAACATTTAGCCAGCTGGACTAATATCCAGTGCTCTTTGTCTAAATAACTTCTTAGGTCAGCCTGCAGATACAGCAGGCTTAAAGTATTTTTATTTATTATTTTAAATGCATTTATATACCAGAAAATTGATGGATCACTATTCTATTAAGACAACATTAAGATAGAAGATATAACATAATAAAGGTTACTACCTTCAAATTTCACCACAATTAATCTCTTATCTATCTTCATTGATAAAAACAGCTTGCACAGTCCATGGTCACAGATTAACAAGAGAAATCTTCCTGGACAAGAAGGCTTTTGACGCTGGATATAGAGAGGATGGGATAGGATTTAGGATTTATCTCGTGTCTTTTTGATAGTAGTGCAAGGTGAGTTGCATTCAGGTTCACATTGAAGGACCTGACACAGCTGTGTTTCGGCGTGTGAGCCTGCATCAGGGGTCAGCATGAATTACGTCACCGATGGCTCTCCTGAGTAATTTTCACGTAGTGGTTGATTCAAACACGGGCAACGTGATTTACACAGCAAAGGACTTTGTAATCTTAGGATTCAAGTTTCCTGTTTTATCGACATTGGCTTTACAGGTTTGGTGACCCCTGAGGCAGGCTCACGGCCGTGTCGGGTCCTTCAATGTGCTGCTACAATAAAGGTCCTTGAATATCCTCTTGGTATTCGCCTTACTTATTTGTTTGGTGTCTACTCTTCCGCGAGGATTTTGCTTCCCTCCTCCTTTTCTTTTTCTCCTTGCATTCAGGTAGACCAGGTATTTCCCTGACCCCACAGGACTTACAGTCCAAGGCGCCTTTTACTAAAGTTTGGTAAAATTTGAGCTTAACTTAACCTGGGACTTTCCTAGGCGCTCAGCTCAGATTTAGCATGACAGTGTTTAGGGCATTTTCTTTTTCCTTTTTCTGCAGGTCCTGTGCTCGAGACCTGCAACTTACCACCTCCTATTTATAAGCACTACCGTAAGAGTTTCTTGCGCTATCCGGTTAGTGTGTGCTAATTATATCGTACTAGCCCGCCTTCCGCCCATGACATGCTCTCTGAAAAATATATATTTTTAAATAGTTAATGCACGCAAAAGCAGGAAAATGACTGCAAAATGTTTTAACGCGGTTTGTTGTAAACCTTTTGTCTAACGCTAACTGTGCATTAGGGCTTAATATCCTTTAGGAAAGGGCCTTAAGTTAGTGCCCGAGGCAATAGAGGGTTAAGGGGTCCTTTTACTAAGCCATGGGAATGGCCTGCAGCAGTGTGGGCGCATGCTTATGGCACGCACCGGGCCATTTTTTACCACGGCTGGGAAAAAAGGCTTTTTTTCAATGGGGACAGCAAATGGCTATTTACTGCCTGAGCCTTACCGCCACCCTTTGACCTAGCGCTAAGGGCTCATACGCCACACGCGTGGTACTCAAGCAGTGCAAGCCAACGTGGCCGCTTTTCTGATTACCGCCAGGAACGCCCCCTGCCGTAGAAAATAGAAAAATATTTTCTACCGTGAGAAACAGCACACCAACTTTGACATTACCGCCAGTGGGCGCACTACCCAGGTGGTAGTATCAGTTTGGCCTTCGCTACACGCATGGTAGCCCTAAGTGACTTACTGGAGCTCACAGGACAGACGAGGCCGCAGCCTGATTTGCTCCTGTAGCTGTACAGTCAGAAGAATTGGACTTGATTTCTGTGCAGACTTCCACAAGCTTAATTTCATGAAGATGTAACATAAATCTAAGAGAGTATTTTCTTTCTGCAAAACTCTTCAAAGCAGCATCTGCTGGCCATGGATTCCAAACGGACAACCTCCATAATCTCCTGAAGCTGCTCTACCCAGTGCCAAGGAGTGCGTGATATAGAAGACGGAACACTTAAGCCAGCCAAAAAGATGGCCAGCTTCCAGAGGACTTCGGTTGCCCTGTCTTGCAAATCCTGGAGAAACACAACTGCCTTCCACAGCAGAAAGTCATTTTATGAGTCACGGCAGAGCATACGGAGCCAACTCTGTGGACCCAAGCATATTGGGCCCTAGGCAAACATAGATTTGGGGGCGCTCCTCCCCCCCCCCCCCCCCACCATCACTTCACCTCTCCGAAAGTAGCAGAGAGAACTTCACAGCCTTGCTGTATGATAGCATAATAGTTTGCGAGTGAGCATGGGGACTTTGCAAGCACATGCTTAATGGTTAGAGCAGGAGAGCTGCCAAGTTACTGGGTTTCAGGAGGGAAATTCTGAGCCAGTCCTGGATCTCTGCAACCCTATCCGGGTACATTATGGGACCTGAAGTGCTGACTTCAATTTCTGTTAAAAGGAGCTACAAATAGAACACTGAATTGAGATTTAAGTTTAAAAACAGGACTGGCCAAAAGTCTCCCTCCTGGAGGTGGGTAACTTGACATCTCTACAGCAGTGGGCTGAGAACCAGGGAAACCGGGCAAGTCATTTTCACCCTCCATTGCCTCTGGTACAAATCAGAGATACCAAGGGTGAACTGCCTGGAAGAGTGAGATTTCAGGGCAATGTGTGTTCAACAGAAAAATTGACAAAGTTTTACATGTGAAAAAGGTTCACAAATGGAGCAAAGCAAAGCAACATATTTAGGGCCCCTGTTACCAAGCTGCGGCAAAAGGGGGCTGGCGCTGGGGTCAGCATGTGTTTTACATGCGCGCTGAGGCCCACTTTTACCGCATCTGGTAAAAGGGAAGTCTTGATTTCCTGCAGGTAATATGGCTGTGTGCCAGGTAAAAGCACTTGCCGCGCGGCCATTTCGGGGGGGGGGGGGGGGGGGGCCTTACCGCCACCCATTGAGGTGGCGGTACGGGCTCCCACGTTAACCCAGTGTTAACCAGGCAGCACACGGCACTGCCCGATTATCACCAGGTACACTCCGGGACTATAAAAACAAATATTTGTAGCGCCGGAAATGAAGGCGCGCTAGGGGCAGGAAGTAGCGCCGGGCTGCTGAGGTAGCCTGGCGGTACTTCCTGTATAGCAAGCGATATGCCCGTGTTGGGCTTACCGCGGCTTAGCTTTTTTTGATGCTTCTGAAAGGATAGAGGCAGAATGGAGGCAGTATTAGGACAGTGGATTTTGCCCAAGTAATTTAATACTTAACAGGGTAAATTCCCTTCACATACTATGGTACGTTTACGCCAGTGAACTTCTCCACTGCAGCCCAGATTTTCAAAGGCAAGCTTAATTTATATGAGTCTGTTCTCATCAGGGACTGAGAAACATACACAAGTGCAATGCACTCTCTAACTCTCTTTTCTAGTGATCTCCTGCTGCTCATGTGTTCATTCAGGCAGTGACCCCCCACCCCCACCCCAGCTCAGCCCACCATCGTGTAAAGTTCTTGTATTTGCAGCCAGTTCTTTTCCTCAGCTGACAGGCATGTGGATAGCTGGGTGGCTGGTGGATGTGAGGATCACCTGGTCACTTGCCTGCCTTGTGGAAAGGTGGCGGACCTCACGCATCACCTAGACAGGATCTTAGGTAGTGCTGGGGAGCATTCGGCTGTCTTGGTATATGTAGGTACCAGTGACATAGGAAAATGTGGGAGGAAGGTTCTGGAAGCCAAATTTAGGTTCTTAGGTAGAAAGCTGAAGTCCAGATCCTCCAGGGTAGCACTTTTAGAGATGCTCCCCATTCCACACACAGGACCCAAAAGGCAGGCAGAGCTCCGAAGTCTCAATACGTGGTTGAGACGATGGTGCAGGGATTAGTGACATAAGATTTGTTAGGAACTGGGCAGCATTCTGGAAAGGGGGGAACGCTGTTCTGAAAGGATTGGATCCACCTTAACTGGGATGAAACCAGGCTGCTGGCGCTTGTTAAGACTCTCATAGACTTATTACTGTAAAGTCATGATATCTTAGAGTATAAACTTGGCACACCAGTCACACTTGGAGCCTCTGTTATTTTTATGAAGCCTCTTTTATTTGAATACATCACAGATAATTTACTCACTGACAGATGTTCAGAAGTGCTGCTCCAGGGCACAGAGACTCCTTAATCCAAGAGCTGATGGAGGTGGAGATCTGAGGAGAGGTAGCTTTATTGCAGGGGAGAAAGAGAGTTGAACAGGTAGAAGTGGTTCAAAGCTGGGTGACTGGAATGTGTGATATCTCATTAGGGAGGAGATATTTTCAAGGTAAAAAACCAAGTTCATTGCAGGGAGTTTCAGTAGGACAGAGCTGTCTGGAATAAGATGGTGCATGCTCCATGTCTCTAGCAAGATGGTGGAATACCTCATGGCTGAATGGACAAAGGGGTGTTGAGGCTTCACACAGGCTCAGGGAGGAGCAGATAGAGACCAATGGGGACAGAGCCTGCCACCGGGTAGCAAGGGAGGTGCTAGAGGACAGCCCTCGATTGGAGGGAAAGGTCATACCTGGCTGACCTCCCGGGACAAAGATAGTAAGAATGACCAGGAAATGATAGCAGGAAGGCAAAAGAGCCAAGCTTGGCAGAGAGAGAGAGAGGAGGTCTGGGCAGCCTCACACCCAGTGGTAACAGTTCTTATTCAGACAGACAAGTGTGGTTGCATTGCCTGTGAACTACATTACACACAATGCCTTGCTCACATATCTTTGCCGAGGAAACTACAACAGTGAAGATCCTTAGAAATGAGATTAACAGTAAAAGCATTAAACACATTTTAGGATCACATTATAAACCAGTGCAAGGCTGTCAGAGGACAGACCAGCGCTAACTTTTAAAAAGGAGACAGTCACCCAGCAGCGCATGGTTCGGTGTGGAGTATCTTTGAAGGATACTATTGAAACAGGACATTTAGGGAATCCCAATAGAGAGGTTTCAACAATGCTGAAAGTAAGCCAGGTGTGCTTAATGAGAGAGCAGGATGAAGGATGTGCATTAACCACTTCAACTTCTAAGCAGCTTGTAGATCAAAGGAAAAAACACAATTCGAAGTGCCTGTATACAAATGCTAGAAGCCTAAAAAATAAGACGGGAGAGTTAGAATATATAGCACTAAATGATGAGGTAGATATAATAGGCATCTCAGAGACTTGGTGGAAAGAGGATAATCAATGGGACACTGTGTTGACAGGGTACAAATTATATCAAAGTGATAGAGAGGATCAAATTGGATAGGGGGGAGGGTTGCGCTATATGTTAAAGAGGGAATTGAGTCAAATAAAATAAACATTCCACATGACACAGATAGCAGCATGGAATCATAACGGATAGAAATTTGGTGTGTGAAGGGAAGGAGTATTCTTGTAGGGCTATGTACAACCGTCCGCCGGGACAGAACGAACAAACGGATGAAGAAATGTTTACAGAGATTAGGAAAGCTGACCATTTGGGCAACAGTATAATAATGGGTGATTTCAGTTACCTCAATAATGGCTGGATAAATGTTACATCAGGGAGTGCCAGGGAGATAGATGTAATATACAACTGCTTTTTGGAGCAACTGGTCCAGGAACTTACAAGATGGGAAGCCATTTTGGATTTAGTCCTTGATAGCGTGCATGGCAAAGTGCAAGAAGTAGCAGTGTTGGTTCCCCTGGGAAAAAGTGATCATAACATTATCAAGTATGAGCTACTATTTGGGATGAACCTGCAAAGGAAATTACTCTAACTGCATTTCATTTTCAAGGGCGACTATAAAAAAAATTAGGAAAATGGTTCAAAAGGAGCTAAAAGGATCGGCTGCTAAGGTTAGGACACTAACAGGCTTATTTTCGAAAGAGAAGGACGCCCATCTTTTGACACAAATCAGGAGACGGGCGTCCTCCCAGGGTCGCCCAAATCGGCATAATCGAAATCCGATTTTGGGCGTCACCAACTGCTTTCCGTCGTGGGGACGACCAAAGGTCCCAGGGGCGTGTCGGAGGCGTAGCAAAGGTGGGACTTGGGCGTGCCTAACACATGGGCATCCTCGACCCATAATGGAAAAAAAGGGCATCCCTGACGAGCACTTGGGCGACTTTACTTGGTCCTTTTTTTGTTATGACCAAGCCATGCCCAAACTGACCAGATGACCACCAGAGGAAATCAGGGATGACCTCCCCTTACTCCCCCAGTGGTCACTAACCCCCTCCCACCCTCAAAAAAAACTTTTAAAAATATTTTTTGCCAGCCTCTATGCCAGCCTCAAATGTCATACCCAGCTCCATGACAGCAGTATGCAGGTCCCTGGAGCAGTTTTAGTGGGTACAGTGCACTTCAGGCAGGCGGACCCAGGTCCATCCCCCCTACCTGTCACACTTGTGGTGGTAAATGTGAGCCCTTCAAGACCCACCAGAAACCCACTGTACCGACATCTAGGTGCCTATCTAGGGAGCAATTTCTGAAGTCCACAGCAGTGCCCCCTAGGGTGCCCGGTTGGTGTCCTGGTATGTCAGGGGGACCAGTGCACTACGAATGCTGGCTCCTCCCGTTTCTGAGATGGGCGTCCTTAGTTTCCATTATCGCCGAAAATCAAAAACGACCAAATCTAGGGACGGCCATCTCTAAGGATGACCTAAATTTCAAGATTTGGTCGTCCCCGACCGTATTATCGAAATGAAAGATGAACACCCATCTTGTTTCAATAATACGGGTTTCACCGCTCCTTCATCGGAACATCCAGTGAGGATGTCATCGGGAAAACTTGGGCGCCCCTTTCGATTATGCCCCTCCACAACAGACATGGACGTTAAGCAAAAATACCATCTTGGAAGCCCAGCCCAGATGCATTCCACATATTTGCAATGGTGGAAAGAATAGAAAACGACAGTCAGCATGGTTAAAAGGTGAAGTAAAAGAGGCCATTACAGCCAAAAGATTGTCCTTCAAAGAATGGAAAAAGGACCCAAATTTATTTATTTATTTATTTTATTTACATCAATTTATATACCGTATCTTATTGCTACTGCAAGACAGAACGGTTTACAATTTATAAAAAAAAAAAAAAAACCAGTACAATAAGTATAAATTGGACAAACATTAGAACTCCAATCATTACAGGAAAGCACAGCAAACCCAACAAACTAGCTACATAAGATGAAAACAATATAACTCATGATTAATACACAGGAGAACACTGCAGATACAAAATTAAATACATAATATAATCTACACAGACAGATAATACAGTTTTGACTTAGTATATATTACAGATGCCCATTTATAACCTTTCTTCCATTATTCTAAATTCTGATCTACATACTCGATAAAGTAGAAGGTTTTCAAAAGTTTCCGAAAATGAAAGTAAGATTTCTCAAGTCTGATCTCTTTTGGAAGGCCATTCCAAAGAGAGGGAGACAGATAGAAAAAAGCCGAATTCCGTGTAGATTCCCATCTAGCCCTAGCAAGAGGAGGAATCACTAACCTGTTATCTGTCAGGGATCTAAGGGTTCGTGTGGCAGTGTAAGGAATAGTTAGATTTGACAGATAGTCAGGATTTAGTGTATAAAAGGCCTTATGGGTCAAGACTAAGGCTTTAAACTTAACTCTTGCTTCAACTGGAAGCCAATGCAGTTGATGTAGCAAAGGTGTTACTCTGTCATCCCTCCGGGCCCTACAAATCATACGTGCTGCAGTATTCTGTATTCTTTGTAATCGCTTCAAGCTAGCTTGGGTGATCCCTGAATATATGATATTACAGTAGTCTAAGCGTGAGGTAATATAAGCAGATGTCAACGTTTTAAGGGAATCCTTACTAATTGAATTCCTAACTGACCGAAGTCTCCTAAGATGGAAAAAAGATTTTTTCACTACGTCAGATATTTGTTCCTCGAAAGTCAGAGCAGAATCAATTATAACCCCAAGGTATCTAAAAGATTTAACTGTAGGGATATTCTTGCCAAATAGCATAGGTACCACTGCTGGACATGTGCCCTGTCCTACTATCCAAGATGTTATAGTCTTATCTGGATTTAATACTAATTGATATGTTGTGAGCCAGTCTGCCACTTTATCCAGACAAATTTGTAGTGGTGTAAGATCCATATTAGATGGTTTAACATAATGTATAAGAAGGAAATCGTCCGCATAAGAATAAAAACTAATACCCATTGTTTGAATGAGAAGTGCCAAGGGACTGACATATAGATTAAACAGTAATGGGGACAGGACCGATCCCTGTGGAACCCCACATGGTAAGTTGTATTCTGTAGAGGACGATTGCTGCTGAACTACTTTAAATGACCGTTCGGTAAGAAAAGATATAAACCATTTCATAATTGTCCCTGAAATGCCAATCTCACCTAGTCTATCAAGAAGTAGTTTATGATTAATTAAATCAAAAGCTGCAGATAGATCCAGTGAAACAACCAAGGCAATATAGCCATGTTCTAGTTTTGCATGAATCTCACTTAACATTGAAGTCAGGCATAAGCAATGGCATAAGCAATGGCAAGTCAGATGCAAAGCATAATAAAGAAGGCTAAGAGAGAATATGAAGATAAATTTGCTGCAGAGGCTAAGTCTCACAATAATAACTTTTCAAGTACATTTGAAGCAGAAAGTCTGCGAGGGAATCCGTGGAACCATTAGATCATGAAGGAGCAAAATGGGCACTCAGGGAAGACAAGGCCATAGCGGAGAATCTGAATGAATTCTTTGCTTTGATCTTCACGGAAGAAGATGTAAGAGATCTGCCTGTACCAAAAATGGTTTTCAAGGGTGATGATGTGGAGAAACTGAGAGAAATCGTGGTGAACCCGGAAGATGTACTGAACCAAACTGACAAATTAAAGAGTAGTAAATCACCTGGACCGGATGGCATACATCCAAGGGTACTCAAAAAAACTCAAGCATGAAATTGCTGATCTGCTACATAGTAACATAGTAAAAAAAGACCTGCACGGTCCACCCAGTCTGCCCAACAAGATAAACTCACGTGTCATTTTATGTGTACACCTTACCTTGATTTGTACCTGTCTTTTTCAGGGCACAGACCGTATAAGTCTGCCCAGCACTATCCCCCCCCCCCCCTCCCAACCACCCGCCCCGCCTCTCACCACTGCTGTTAGTAATATGTAACCTGTCATCAAAATTCTCTGCAGTACCTGAAGAATGGCCAATGTGACGCTGCTTTTTAAAAAGGGTTTTAGTGGTGGCCTGGGAAATTACAGACCAGTAAGCCTCACCAATTTGCTTCATTTCTTTGAAGGCGTGAATAAATATGTGGATAAAGATGAGCCGGTTGCTGTAGTGTACCTAGATTTTCAGAAAGCTTTTGATAAAGTTCCTCATGAGAGACTCCTGAGAAAATTAGAGCCATGGAATAGGAGGCAATGCCCTGTTGTGGATTAGGAATTGGTTATTGGACAGAAAACAGAGGGTAGGGTTAAATGGTCATTTCTCTCAATGGAGGAGGGTGAACAGTGGAGTGCCGCATGGATTAGTACTGGGACCAGTGCTATTTAACATATTTATAAGTGATATGAATAAATATGTCTTTATTGAGTAGGTTGTAAATGCCTGGAATAGCTTACTGGAAGTGTGAACTGGACCCAAATAGCTGGCTAGAGACCCAGGTCCCACTGCAGAAAATTGGGTTTGTGATTAAAATTAGAGCTATTCTATTTGTGGAGACAAAAAATAAGGCACAAAAAAATAAAAATAGTTGCTACCTTTGCTAAAGAAATATTTAATCATAGCAAATGTGTAAATGGCTCTTATTTAATGAACACACATCAAACAGTGACTGACTTACAATACAGCAGTCGACAATAACCTACTTTTCAAAAACTTCCAGATTTGAGTTTGACTGCATCTTAGTCCAAGTGTACTTCTCAGAGGAGCAGATATCCTGCAACAACTTTGGTTGACTTCTGAGATGTGACAGCACAGATGCCAGTTACCCGGTTCCAGGCTGGAGACTTCTTGGCCAGTCCAGGTTTTGAACTTACATCTCAAAGGAGTGTGAAATTTGTAGTGTTTGATCCTGCCCATTGAAATGAGTGCTGCAAGTCTCATAGTGGTCAGAAATCCAAGATTATCCCAAAATCTCCAGCCTGGACCTGGATAACTTGGCATCTCGGTGAAAGTCTTTGTATGACAAGCTGTGATAAGTATGAGGCTGTCCTATCTGGGGTAGGCCACTAGATGGCGCTAGTAGGAGAATAGATGGAGGTCGCTAGGACCGGGGAGAGCCCTGGGATGTCCACAGGTGTAGGAGGTTATGGGCTGGGTCCTGTGTACCTAATTAACCACTTTATACCCCACCTGAGGGTGAAAGGAAGAGAAGTGAGCTGGCAGCAGAGGAAGAAATCCCCCTGGAAGATACTGGCTAACCTTGTGGACTTGGGGTGGACTGGGTGTCCAAAGGAGATCAGCAGGCTGAAAATCCTGGGGTAAGAAGTCCCTAAAGCATTAGTGTTTGACTGTGTGTCCTCAGTACGTATAGGAACTGTGTGTTCAGAGGAAGGACTATGTGTCCAGGACTGTGTGTCCAAAGAAGGAAGGACTGTGTGTCCAAAGAAAGGGGGACTGTGTGTCCCAGTACTGAGAGAAGCAGGCTGCAAAGCGTGGGGTTAGAAGTCCCCAAAGTATTGAAGCTAGTACTGAGCCCATGTATCTGTGTGGGGTGGCTCAGTCTGAAGACCTATGAAAGCATAAAGTATTAAGCTAGAAGAAGTGTGCCCAGGGGCTGGAATAAAGAGTTGCCTGAGAAATATGCAGTTGGTGAGACCTGTTTAATTTGCTTAGTGGGAACCAGGTCACCCTGAGCGAGAAGGGATAGCACACTAATTTGCATGTGATCTGCATATTGAGAACCAGGTCACCCTGAGTGAGAAGGGGGATATCACAAAGCGCTTAAAGTTGTGCTGCGTGAACACAATTCCTTTGACAGATTCAACCAGCAGGGAAATAGAGAAATTAGCAATGCCTTTCCCTCTCTCTCTTTAGCGCCCCCATGTGTCCAGACTGACTAATAGACCAGAGATGGTTTCTCTCATTAAGGGGCCCTTTTACAAAGGCGAGCTGAAAAATGGCCTGCAGTAGTGTAGACGCATGTTTGGGGCGCGCGCAGAATCATTTTTCAGCGCACCTGTAAAAAATGACTTTCTAAAATATTTGCCGAAAATGGATGTGCGGCAAAATGAAAATTGCTGCGCATTCATTTTGGGCCTGAGACCTTACTGCCAGCCTTGACCTAGCGGTAAAGTCTCACGCGGTAACCGGGCGGTAATGAGTTACGTGCGTCAAAAGCCACTTGGCGCGTGTCCAATACATGCGTCTGAAAATAAAAATAATTTTTCGGACGTGCATATCAGAGACGCGCCAAAAATGAAATTACCGCAAGAGCCATGCGGTAGCCGGGCGGTAACTATTTGGGCGCGCATAGACGCTTACGCTGCTTAGTAAGAGGGCCCCTAAGTGGGTAGGTATGTTGGTCAAAGGCACATAAAAGAAAAAGACGATATTTTCCTAAAAATTAAAAACAAACAAACCTGGAGGACAATTCTGATTCAATTGTCACACTGCTAATTATTTATAATCCCAGAAAAATACCAAAAGGAAGAAACAAACTTCAAATAGCACTGACCAAACAGGATATTCCGCCCCTGTGTTTAAAAAGCAGTATCATCAGTCTAAATTTTCCCTGTTTCCTTTTGATTCTGCTTTTTCTGTCTTGTTTTGCAGATTTTCAAGATTATTTTGTCGCTCAGTTTCAAATCTCATATTCAATAAAGAATCCCACAAAAATACTAATATTATATCTGACGTGGCCGAACAGGCTGCAGAAGGGACTTCTATGGTCCATAGAAAATCCACAGCTCAGAAAACACGTTTGCACTATGACAGTGCTCATTTGCCACCAATGAAGGGAAATGTACCGTCGTCTCAATTATTAAGGTTGAAAAGGATCTGTTCGGATTCTTCAGAGTTAATAAATCCAGATCATTTCTGATAAAATTGATGCAGTGTGGATAACCCCACAGAGTGTAAAAAATCCTACAGGCAGGCATTTAGGGGCATCTGCTCCTCTAACACAGGGTATCTACTAATAGAATGAGCACCTACAGTGGGGGAAATAAGTATTTGATCCCTTGCTGATTTTGTAAGTTTGCCCACTGACAAAGACATGAGCAGCCCATAATTGAAGGGTAGGTTATTGGTAACAGTGAGAGATAGCACATCACAAATTAAATCCGGAAAATCACATTGTGGAAAGTATATGAATTTATTTGCATTCTGCAGAGGGAAATAAGTATTTGATCCCCCACCAACCAGTAAGAGATCTGGCCCCTACAGACCAGGTAGATGCTCCAAATCAACTCGTTACCTGCATGACAGACAGCTGTCGGCAATGGTCACCTGTATGAAAGACACCTGTCCACAGACTCAGTGAATCAGTCAGACTCTAACCTCTACAAAATGGCCAAGAGCAAGGAGCTGTCTAAGGATGTCAGGGACAAGATCATACACCTGCACAAGGCTGGAATGGGCTACAAAACCATCAGTAAGACGCTGGGCGAGAAGGAGACAACTGTTGGTGCCATAGTAAGAAAATGGAAGAAGTACAAAATGACTGTCAATCGACAAAGATCTGGGGCTCCACGCAAAATCTCACCTCGTGGGGTATCCTTGATCATGAGGAAGGTTAGAAATCAGCCTACAACTACAAGGGGGGAACTTGTCAATGATCTCAAGGCAGCTGGGACCACTGTCACCATGAAAACCATTGGTAACACATTACGACATAACGGATTGCAATCCTGCAGTGCCCGCAAGGTCCCCCTGCTCCGGAAGGCACATGTGACGGCCCGTCTGAAGTTTGCCAGTGAACACCTGGATGATGCCGAGAGTGATTGGGAGAAGGTGCTGTGGTCAGATGAGACAAAAATTGAGCTCTTTGGCATGAACTCAACTCGCCGTGTTTGGAGGAAGAGAAATGCTGCCTATGACCCAAAGAACACCGTCCCCACTGTCAAGCATGGAGGTGGAAATGTTATGTTTTGGGGGTGTTTCTCTGCTAAGGGCACAGGACTACTTCACCGCATCAATGGGAGAATGGATGGGGCCATGTACCGTACAATTCTGAGTGACAACCTCCTTCCCTCCGCCAGGGCCTTAAAAATGGGTCGTGGCTGGGTCTTCCAGCATGACAATGACCCAAAACATACAGCCAAGGCAACAAAGGAGTGGCTCAGGAAGAAGCACATTAGGGTCATGGAGTGGCCTAGCCAGTCACCAGACCTTAATCCCATTGAAAACTTATGGAGGGAGCTGAAGCTGCGAGTTGCCAAGCGACAGCCCAGAACTCTTAATGATTTAGAGATGATCTGCAAAGAGGAGTGGACCAAAATTCCTCCTGACATGTGTGCAAACCTCATCATCAACTACAGAAGACGTCTGACCGCTGTGCTTGCCAACAAGGGTTTTGCCACCAAGTATTAGGTCTTGTTTGCCAGAGGGATTAAATACTTATTTCCCTCTGCAGAATGCAAATAAATTCATATACTTTCCACAATGTGATTTTCCGGATTTAATTTGTGATGTGCTATCTCTCACTGTTACCAATAACCTACCCTTCAATTATGGGCTGCTCATGTCTTTGTCAGTGGGCAAACTTACAAAATCAGCAAGGGATCAAATACTTATTTCCACCACTGTATATCAAGCCCATTCTATAAGGAAAAATAGGTGCCAGATTTCTTTATAGAAAACACATTTCCACGAGCCCTAGAGCTGGTGCAATGCTCGTGCCCAGCTGTGCTTTTCTTTATAGAAAACACATCTACACGAGCCCTAGAGCTGGTGCAATGCTCGTGCCCAGATGTGCTTTTCTTTATTGAAAACACATTTACACGAGCCCTAGAGCCGGTGCAATGCTCATGCCTACCTGGGCTTTTCTTTATAGAAAACACATTTACACGAGCCCTAGAGCTGGTGCAATGCTCGTGCCCAGATGTGCTTTTCTTTATTGAAAACACATTTACACGAGCCCTAGAGCCGGTGCAATGCTCGTGCCTACCTGGGCTTTTCTTTATAGAAAACACATTTACACGAGCCCTAGAGCCGGTGCAATGCTCGTGCCCAGCTGTGCTTTTCTTTATAGAAAACACATCTACACGAGCCCTAGAGCTGGTGCAATGCTCGTGCCCAGCTGTGCTTTTCTTTATAGAAAACACATCTACACGAGCCCTAGAGCTGGTGCAATGCTCGTGCCCACCTGGGCTTTTCTTTATAGAAAACACATCTACACGAGCCCTAGAGCTGATGCAATGCTCGTGCCCACCTGGTCTTTTCTTTATAGAAAACACATTTACACGAGCCCTAGAGCTGGTGCAATGCTCGTGCCCAGCTGTGCTTTTCTTTATAGAAAACACATTTACACTAGCCCTAGAGCTGATGCAATGCTCGTGCCCACCTGGTCTTTTCTTTATAGAAAACACATTTACACGAGCCCTAGAGCTGGTGCAATGCTCGTGCCCAGCTGTGCTTTTCTTTATAGAAAACACATTTACACGAGCCCTAGAGCTGGTGCAATGTTCGTGCCCAGCTGTGCTTTTCTTTATAGAAAACACATCTACACGAGCCCTAGAGCTGGTGCAATGCTCGTGCCCAGATGTGCTTTTCTTTATTGAAAACACATTTACACGAGCCCTAGAGCCGGTGCAATGCTCGTGCCTACCTGGGCTTTTCTTTATAGAAAACACATTTACACTAGCCCTAGAGCTGATGCAATGCTCGTGCCCACCTGGTCTTTTCTTTATAGAAAACACATTTACACGAGCCCTAGAGCTGGTGCAATGCTCGTGCCCAGCTGTGCTTTTCTTTATAGAAAACACATTTACACGAGCCCTAGAGCTGGTGCAATGCTCGTGCCCAGCTGTGCTTTTCTTTATAGAAAACACATCTACACGAGCCCTAGAGCTGGTGCAATGCTCGTGCCCAGATGTGCTTTTCTTTAAAGAAAACACATTTACACGAGCCCTAGAGCTGGTGCAATGCTCGTGCCCACCTGGGCTTTTCTTTATAGAAAACACATTTACACTAGCCCTAGAGCCGGTGCAATGCTCGTGCCCACCTGGGCTTTTCTTTATAGAAAACACATTTACACGAGCCCTAGAGCTGGTGCAATGCTCGTGCCCAGCTATGTATAAAAGCACAGATTATATCATGCTATAATATTACGCTTGCCACCCAAAATCCACCCATGGGCATGCTGACTGGCCAGTACCCTGCCATCAAATCATAGTGCACACATTTTCACTGCTCAATATTTACCTGTATAACTGACTAAGACACCGCTATTAATGTGCCTTCCTGCTGCCTACAGTTAGGTGACTCCTTACATGGTTCCCTTCTTTATGCAGGGCTGGCTTAACCATTAGGCGGACTGGGTTGTTGCCTGGGGCACTAGTTGTTAACTCAGCCAGTTGGGTTTTTGGGATATTCACATTCAAAATTTACATTCTCTGCCGCCTTTATATGCACATCTTTTTCATGAATATTCTTTGAAGATATCCTGCTTCTGGGAAGCAGCAAAGAGCAGTTGGGTCCCACAATGAATAAAGAAGAGGCAGATTTGCATAACGAGGAGGCACCACATCAATCTCAAGCATATTCTTTGTGGATATCCCGAAAACCCAACTGCCTCAAGGACTAGGTTGAGAACCCCTGCAATAGATCCCGACAGCCACAAACTCAAAATACCATCAAGACATACTGGTACCTGCAAGGAGAGTGTGCAGTTTTCAAATGGTCCATTTATCATGTTGTTTATTGATTTTCATCTATTCTTAGCTCACTAATCCTTCTCCTGACACCTTTAATTCAAACATATACACTTATCTGACCAACAAACAGAAGGAAAACAATCAATAGTAATAATAAAAACTTCTCAAAACCCTACTAAGAAATATAGATAGATATGACTGGATGGACCGTTCAGGTCTTTATTCACCATCATCAACTATAAAATGATGCAAAAGTAGGAAGTCCAATTATGTCTTTTACAGTATTGTCTGGAAGGGATGACAATGACTGTTGGGTTTAATTATCAAATTGTCAAGGGGTGGGGTCTAGGGGCCTGAAAATTAATTGGAGAACAAGGGGGCACAGCTGAAGTTTTGCCTAGGGCACCTAATACCCTTGCACTGGTTCTGGCTTTTTGCAAACACATTTTGTTATTGCCATCGGGATAATGTGAGGAAAGAAGAAATGATGTCATTACATGTGGGCTGTGGTTTTCTCATTTTTCATTCACAGTGTCCTGGAAGATACTGAACATTCATCCATGCTTTCACCTTGAATGGTTAGAAATATTTTAAGTAAATAAATAAAGGGCTAGATTATGTATATCACGCCGAAAAAATCAGCACCGAAAAAATACATAAGAACAAAATAACATAAGATTAGCCATACTGGGTCAGATCAATGGTCCATCTAGCCCAGTATCCTGTTTTCCAAACAGTGGCCAAGCCAGGTCATAAGTACCTGGCAGAAACCCAAAGAGTAGCAACATTCCATGTAGAACCCCAAAGAATAGCAAGATTCCGGAATCCTAAAAAGTGACAAGATTCCATGCAGAATCTCAGAGTAGCAACATTCCATGTAGAACCCCAAAGAATAGCAAGATTCTGGAATCCTAAAAAGTGACAAGATTCCATGCAGAATCTCAGAGTAGCAACATTCCATGTAGAACCCCAAAGAATAGCAAGATTCTGGAATCCTAACGAGTGACAAGATTCCATGTAGAACCCCCAGGGAATAGCAAGATTCTGGAATCCTAACAAGTGACAAGATTCCATGTAGAATCTAAGAGTAACAACATTCCATACTACAAATCCCAGGGCAAGCAGTTGCTTCCCCATGTCTGTCTCAATAGCAGACTATGGACTTTTCTATAAACTGTGAATAAATGTAGGCGCGGATTATAGAATACACCTAAATCTAGACATAGTTTATACAATGCCCCCAACACCCATTTTCTGTGACTATATTTAGTCACGGCCATTTACGTCAATGAAAACCTGGTGTAAATGCTAACGCCTAAATTAAGTGCGGAACGGGCATAGTCTATAACAGTGCACATAAATTCCAGGAACGTCAACAACCCACCCAGGGCCACACCCTCTTTTCAGACCCACGTCTTAGAATTTACAGCCATCACTTTATAGAATACGCTTAGACATTGGTGCGCGTAAATTCTAATTAAACTCAATTAGTGTCAATAATTGCTTTGTTAAGCTCAATTGACTTGTTAAGCTAATTAAGTTGTGTGCACAAATCCAGGATACGAACAGATTTGCACATTCAACTATATAGAATCTGGGGAAAATGTCCATCTTTATTTACTTAGGGGCCCTTTTACTAAGCCCTGTAGGCGCCTATGCACGTCCAACGTGTGCCAGTTTGGAAGTACCGCCTGGCTACCGTGTGGCCCGGGTGGTAATTCCATGTTTTACACGCGTCCAATTCGCATGCCAGAAAATATTTTTTATTTTCCAGCACGCTGCTAACCGGGCGATAATTAGCTGTGTAGCACGCTGACAATTACCGCCCAATTAATACGTGAGATCTTACCGCTGCTAAGTCAATGGGTGGTGGTAAGGTCTCAGATCCAGAATGGATGTGCGCCAATTTTTTACTTTCAGCCAAAAAAGTCCTTCTTTTTACAGGCATGCTGAAAAATAGATCTGCGCGTGTACAATACATGTGCTTACGCTAGTGCAGGCCATTTTTCAGCACACCTTAGTAAAAGGACCACTTATTTTTACCAAGGACACAGGATGAACTGGTTTGTTTCATTGAAGAAGCAAGAAAAGACATTACTGTCGTGTCACTGCCATGCCTGCCTCATGAGTTTAGCTATAAATGATTTTTTCTGATTCACTGTCATGCAACCTATATTATTTAAACCACTTCATTGTGCAAATCAAATCTTCTGGCATATATTGTTCTTTGCCCTACTGAAATACATGTAAAGAAAATGCAAAGATCCTTCAGGACCTGAAATTCAGAACATAGGAGAAGCCTCAAGACTGGATGAGGGGTTGCACATGCTTCTTACTGCATGACCTCCATCCCTCCCAATCATGTAAAATTCAGTAAGTGTGGCAGAGACAGAGATCATCAGTTCAAACAGCTGGAACAGACATGAATTTTCAAATTGTTAAGCTTGGAACCAGGGGCTTTACACTTGATTGGTGAGCAGAATATTTCTTCGTCAACTAGATAGTTGCATCTACATGCGACGTGTACATGAAAACTGTTATTTAAATGACTTTCTGTGGGTATGTTTTATGAGTGGTTAGTAGCCTTTTACCACTATCAAATACAAGTGTATTTAGCCTCAGAGGAAATGTAAAGTTTTATGGTTCTTTTATGAGAATTTAGTTGAACCTGTCTCCCCGAAGGTCTGAACTAGTTCTGTTTGTTTTGTAATGATTGATGGAGTTTGTCTGAGAGAAATATTGAATGAGATGTCCCTGATGCAGTGTGCTTGACGGAGCACTGGCTGTACTGAATATACTTTAATTGTTTCCTTGCAATTTTCCATTGTTATTCCAGGTATGAGGTTTGAGATCGGGTGACGAAATACCCGTAATAATTTGCAAAACAAAAATTAAAAAGAGTAAATTTAGATAAAGGAGATATTTTACAGACACGATAAAACTTTTCTAAATGCAGAGGTGAAAAGTCCTGTTTGTGCTGGTGCTATTTGAAGGATTTTTTCCTGCCCGTCTACATTTTTCTGGGACTATATAACTAATGAGAGATTCAGAGCTTTTTGTTGTATGAGCTGCCTAGCAAAGGTGACGGAAAGAGCTGATTTGCACTGGGTTCGGGGGAAGAATTCTAATTCTCCCATTAAACAGACAGTGTGACTTCAGCTATTACAGGCAGCGATACAAGGACATCCAGGGTAATTCCCTCGCCAAACACTGCCTTAGCAAGTGAGTTCCAGGGGAAAAAGCCCTTCATATACGAAGATTCCAGTGGCCACTTTGGGGGTAATTTCTATAACACAGGTGCCAACATTTACCAGTGGTGTAAGTACAGGTGGGCCTGGGTGAGAACAAGCCCACTCATTCTTGGCTCAGGCCCACCCAGCAGTGACACCTCACTCCCCTCTCTCCCTCTCCTCCGCCAGTGGCCCAGCATCTGCCCCTCTTTCTGAACCACTGTCCCTCCCTGGTGTACCTCCAGAGAATGACACGGGGATGAGGACACATGGTTAACCGCGGAGAAGGAGACAGAGCTCGCAGGGTTGAGATCAAACTTTGCCCTGTGTCATTCTCTAAAAGTCTAAGACTAGCCTTAAACGAGCTGTTCCAACTAGATGGAACAGCATCTATAAAATATTAGGATCAATATGTAAAAACATAACACATTTTAGACAACTGGCAACTGAATTAAATGATTAAAAATCTGCAGAATCTGCTTTTGGATTTAAATGAAAACTCTGTTAAATGACATCGTTTGTGTCTTCTCTGCCTTTGGTGTGGCAACAAAAGTCTTGTCTCCTGATCAGACGTCTACTCTGCAACGTTCTTCCATCACATGTCTAGTTGCTCAAGCATCTTACTGTTAGTGCAACAGATTCATCCATTGTTGCAGGCATCAACGAACATTTTCAACAGTTAATTGACCCTTAGTTTCCTGTTCATCCACAATACAGTGTTGGTTCTCTTCTACACCCCCATCTGAAAGACAATCCAATTATCTTCCCAGATGATGTAAAAATACTGGCTACCAAATCTTTGAGACGGTTGTACCAAAACCAGATCAAAATGGAAGGCTCAAGTCCATCAATATCAATAGCAACTCAGGAACCTTCTCAATCCACATTCCCAAAAATGGTCACATCTGTGGAAGAGACCCCCCCCCCCCCCCCCCCAAGAATAAAAATGGATGTTAGCACTTTTAAGGAATAATGCCTCCTTTGAAGGCTATAGTTAATGAATTGGACAGTTATTTATGTTCAAGTGGTGCAGACAACGTTGTTTTGATATTTGGAAAAACAAGCAAAAGTGTTGGCCAAAACTGGCAAAATTTGCACTGGGGATCCTGAGCATTCCTGCTATCAGCACCTTTTCTGAGAGGACATTTTCTGTTGTGGGAGGGTCTGCGGAAGACAGGAGAGTTTTTTGAGGAGTGGTGTAACTACGGCGTGTTTGAAGGTATCCTGAACAGTTGCAGTGGAAAGTGAAAGATTGAGGATATGAAAGATAGAAGGGATGACAGTAGGCGAGATAGTGATAAGCAGATAAGTGGAAAAAGGATCAGAGAAACAGGTAGCTTGGAGGAGGAAAGAAAATGTGCAGTTTCCTCTTCAGTGATTTCAGAAAAGGAAGAAAAAGAGGCAGGGGTAGAAGGAAGGTTGAGAGAATGGACTGAGGGAAGGAGAGGTGGAGGTGACTTGGTTGAGAATTCAAGGTTAACCTTGTGGACCTTATCATGAAAGTACTCAGTCAGAGTCTGAGGACAGAGTGAAGGGGGAGTTGGAGGTGAAGGCACTTTGAGGAGAGAGTTCAATGTGGCAAAGAGACATCGAAGGTTTGAGCCAAGAGAATTTGTCAACTGGATGTAGTAGTCCTGTTTGGCAAGTGAAAGAGTAGACTGGAAGGAGGTCAGCAAGAATTTGAAATGTATGAAGTCAGCATGGGCACGGGATTTCAGCCAAAGTCTTTGGCAGATCAGGCACAGGAACATAGGTAACAGATTCTAGAGGTCAGCCAAGGCTGGAGTTTGGTACGCCTTACAGAACGGGGAATGGGAGGAGCAAGAGTATCCAGAGCAGAGGAGAGAGTAGTATTATAGGAAGAGACAGCCTTATTGACAGACTTGGATAACATAGTGATTGAGAAGAGGTTTGAAACACTGGAGGAAAGAGTAGAAGAGTCAGGCCCAGAAGCACAAAACCTAACGAGCCCACAACTTGCGTTTTAAACTGGTTCCAGCCAGTTTAAAACGCAAGTAGTTCACCCCGGGCATGCACTAAGGGCATTTTCCCTGCCACGATAGCAGGCAACGAAAACGGAATGCAAATGTTTGAAAAGCTATTATAATGAGCTGCAGTACCGTTGCAGCCCATTATAATCAGATGCACTACCGTTTTTCCGATTCCCTTACCGTAGGAACCCTAACGAGATGTCTGACCTCTTGTTAGGGCTCCTGTGAGGGAATCGGAAAGGAAAAGGGCCCCCAAAAAAGGTAAAAAAGAAAAAAAAAAAAAGCAGGGAGCGCAGGTGAGGGGCGTCCTTTAAGGACGTACTCTCCCTGCGCTTCTGAGAGACGTCTATTTTTTTTTTTGCAGTTTTTTTGTTCTGCCGGCGCTCGTGTTTTTTTTCCCCCTTCTGAGTCTTCGCCGCGCCACTTACCCCTCCAACAGCGAAATTTTTCTATTTTCCTGGTTGCCGCAGAATCGGGACATCCCTTTAGATTAGGCTCCTCTTCCTGGTCTCTTCAGCCAATCAGAGCGCGTTTCGCTGACAACAGCCAGCTAAGCCCGCTTTGATTGGCTGAAGAGACCAGGAAGAGGAGCCTAATCTAAAGGATGTCCCGATTCTCCGACTCAGGTACCGAAGGACTAGAGAATGCAAGTGAGCTACAACGAGTAGCTCATTTGCATTCCCTATCGTTGATGCATTCCCGTTCCCTACCGATTCGCTATGGAATCGGTAGGGAACGGGAATTACCAATGTCTTTCATGCATCTGGGCCTCAGTAGCTTGAAGATTCCTAAATGTATTGGTGAAGATAGGACGGGATTGGGGGGGGAGGGTGTTTAAGTGTGAAAGTTATCAGATGATGGTCAAAGAGGGGAAGAGCTGAGGTGCAGAACCTGGAGAGTGAGCAGTTGGAGAGGAAGATAAGGTCAAGACTAGCCATTCTGGTGAGTGGGGGTAGTTGAACACAGTTGAAGATTGAAAGAGGATGTTAAAGTGAGAAACTGAGAAGCAGTGTGAAGGGTTTATTGTTATTGTCTCCCTGGGAGTTACCAAAGGTTAACATAGGCAACCGAGACCCCTCGGGCCTAAAGGTTCTCTGATATGACAACATTTTACAATAATGACAAGACACATAGCATTTTCTTAACATGGCATAACTCAGGCCGCAGCTTTATTTATATACAAAACATCTTAAAACCCTGGGTATACCCAAGCCGATCCAGCCTCTGGCTTATTATCCAACTCAGTCCACCATCAAGCAAGACTGACCGATCGTAAACAGAGCTCCCCGCCGTACAGCAAGGGAGCTCAACCATAAGCGCATCTACCCCAGCTGCTTAGCTTACACCATCAGGCTTGGGTACCCCGCCAAAGCTGCGACAATAAATATACAGGTACAGTCAACATAAAAAACGGGGAGGGGGGGGCTGGGTGCAATCTAGTGCCTGGATGCCTGAAGAGGACGTCCGGGCTCCGCTCGAGGATTTTAAATCCCCTCTTGAACTCCTCCCTTACCAGCAGGGTGCCCTTGTGCGGCGGGAAACCTGTCCGCCCCGCTTCCACTCGCACCCCGCTGGCCCCCCCCAGCGCGCATGCCCGTCGGGGCACGGTGCCATGTTATATGCGGCTCCGTGCACCCACGGGCACTGCGCCTATCTTGAATCCACAAGCATAAGACCATCTCTTCCCTCTTCCAGCCCTGTCCTGAAGGTGGATCTCAGTTAGTGAATTTGCTAAATTCTAAGACTGCTTTTAGGAGATGTAACTACATTACTCTAACTTACCCATTGACTAAAGGTATACGTTATAAAGCAGTTTTTTTCTCGCTCTTTTTTCTTTGCAGCTGTTCATCATTGGAATAATCTTCCACCTGAGTTACGTTTGATAAGAAGTTATTTTTTTTTATTTCATAAGGCTTTAAAAACTTATTTATATTCTGGTTCAACGTTATCTGTTTCAACTTTCTGTAACTTTCGTAATATTTGCACTTAGGTTATTTACTTTTAATTTGTTGTTACTCACCTTGAATCTTATTTTTTAAGAGAGCTGGCGAGGAATAAGTCCTTGATAACATAACAGGTTCCAGACACATGAAGTTGACAGAGGAGACCCTGCACCCAAAGAGAGGTTGGGCCAGGGGCTACAGATAGAGTTTAAACATGTTGGAGACACATGTAGAGCACAGTGGTAATGGCAGGTGGGGTGGGGGTAACACATAGAAGCTTGAGGGTTCAGTCATGAAACTTTAGATGGCCAAAAGTGGGGAAAAGCCCTGGGCAGGGAGTAACGACACAGCCGTCTTACAGTCTGACTAGTTTTGGTTTCTCTTTGAATTATTACGAAGCTTTGTCACAAAACATGGAAGATGGCCTGGGTGTGTTAGAGTTAGATTAGATATTTACATACAAGGAGTTGAGATATCTAATGGTTAACTCTGGATTGAGAACCAGGGAAGCTTAGGGTTCAAATCCTTCTCCTCTTGATGCTCATTTTGAATTTGAACAAGTCACTTCATCTTCTGAGGCCTGAGCTACAATTTTTGGGCCCTATAGATTTCATTTGCCAATGATATGGAAATAGTTCTGTCCTGCCTTGGGTTGGCTGGTGCAGCAGAAACAGCCAGGATTTGCTACTGTCTTGTGAAAACTGCATCAATGTGGTAAGACACTTGGGGGGTCCCCCAGGCCTGGGTGGTTTTTGTTCATTTGTTTTCATGGTGAGGCAGGGTTAACATTTTAAAATGAAAAGGAATGAAATTTCATTTGTCTTTCTTTATTTTTAAAACAAAATGAAATGAAATAAGAAACTTTGTTGAAATTTCCGACTTCATTTCCAATGAAAGCACATCTCTGGTGGCCTTTTCCCAAACATCCAGCCTCCGAGACCCCTGCATAGCCTGCCAGACAGATTCAACTGGGTTTCCACAAGGACTTCTCGTTTACAGAACCAACTCCAGCAGAGGATTCGTTAGTGAGAAAGTTGTACTGAACATGGAGCCTGTTAGACGGACTCCGCTGCAAGTCATACCTCAGACTGTCCGGATTTGACCTGACGATACAGGCTGGGACTCTCCTGACAGGCTCTCCTTGTTTACTGCTGCAGCATCCTGCAGGGTACAGGAAGGGAGGAGCTGGAGAGGCCACCAGCAGAGAAATGGGGTTTGGTTCTATTGTATCCACTACTGTATTACCCACTCCCCTTCTGTCAATAGATACTGGGTGGGTGGGGGGTGGGGGCAGAAGTACATAAGTAATGCCACACTGGGAAAGGACCACGACAGTGGCCAATCCAGGCCAAGGGCACCTGGCAAGCTTCACAAACGTACAAACATTCTATACATGTTATTCCTGGAATTGTGGATTTTTCCCAAGTCCATTTAGTAGTGGTTTATGGACTTGTCCTTTAGGAAACTGTCTAACCCTCTTTTAAACTCTGCTAAGCTAACCGCCTTCACCACGTTCTCCGGCAACAAACTCCAGAGTTTAATTATACGTTGGGTGAAGAAAAAATTTCTCCGACTTGTTTTAAATTTACTACACTGTAGTTTCATCGCATGCCCCCTAGTCCTAGTATTTTTGGAAAGTGTGAACAGACGCTTCACATCCACCTGTTCCACTCCACTCAATATTTTATATACCTCTATCATGTCTCCCCTCAGCCGTCTCTTCTCCAAGCTGAATAGCCCTAGCCTCCTTAGTCTTTCTTCATAGAGAAGTCGTCCCATCCCCGCTATCATTTTAGTCGCCCTTCGCTGCACCTTTTCCAGTTCCAGTAGACAGTATGTAGGTCTCTGAGGCCATTGTACTAAGATATCCGCCTCATGCTATAACCTTAGTGCCTTAATGTAAACATCATTTGCGCAGTAAACTTATACAGTACCAGCACTTACACACGCAGGGGCTAGTTGGGGGCTAAGGGCTAGACTCAGTAAATGGAGCTCAAATGTCAGCTTAGAAAAAAATTGGCGCTCAATGCTATTCTATAATGGGCAGTTAAAATGAGCATCCATTAAAGAATAGCGCCACGTGCTGATTGCGGTGCTCAGTTCTGGGCGCCAGGGCTTTACGCCTGTTGGAAACCAGGTGTAATTCCTGGCGCTCATCCCCGGTATTCTATAACACTGCATGCAAATATTAGGAACGCCTCTAAACCGCTCATGAGCCTCCCTTGGCCACACCCCCTTTTGGATTGCGTGCTGTACGATTTGGGTGCACAGTGTTCTAGAATAGCGAGTAGGAAGATGTGCGCAAATTCTGCCAATAGCACCCAATTATCGGCAGTAATTTTAGTTGGACATTCGTCTTGCATCAGTTCCCATACATATGTAATCCATCATTATAAGTCCCTGTAGCGAGTCACTGGAGGGAGTGACTGGGAGGTCTCTGGGTGGGAGGAAGCCCAGCCCATGACGAGTATGAATGGAATAATGTTATGATTGGGGTCTGAACCCCTCTCAAACTTACCTCTTTCCTGGGGGTCAGCTTCTTAGCTGGCTTCTGTTTCTTTTCTCTGTCCTTTCTGAGCTGGCTCTGTCTCTCTGTGCTGGCAGCTTCCAGCAGCAGGGCTCTAATTGTTTCACTACACTGCACCTGTGGGTATGTTGCCTGAGTTGCTCTACCTCTCTTTGGGTGTACTGGCTTCAAGTGTTTCACAGTTTTGCATTGGTGTGGGTTGGGCCTCTCTGGGTCAGTGTGCTTTGCCTAGGTCTAGGGAGTGTGACATCATCAGGGAGGGCCTTGATAAGGAAGTGGTGTTGTTTCCTTCAGGGCCTTTGCAACAGTTGTGTTTGCTTTAGGTAGGGTGGTGCAGTGTGCACTTCTGACATTGTGTCTAGGGTCCCTGCTTGCTTTTGCTAAGGTCCAGGTTAGTGTTAGTGCAGTGTGCACTGGTGTCTATGTGTTTAGCTTTCCTGCTTTTCCCTCTTGGTTTTGGAAGCATTGCTATGTGTAGGGCTTTGGAAGCTCTGTTGCTGATAGAAGTACTTCAGGGTTTGGTGTTGTTAGGAACACTGCAGAGTTTGCTGTTGGAAGTACTTCTGGTGTTTGTGCTATTGGTAGCATTGCAGTCTTTGCTGTTGGTGTTTGGTGATTTAGAATCACTTTTGGCTTATGTGTTAGCTTCCCTTCTTTTTCCTTGTGGCTCCCCTGTCTTCCCTTTTAGTGCTAGGAGCTCTTCTGGTTGCTTGCCAGAGTAGTGCTTAGGAAGCTCCTTGTTAGTTGTATCTAGCTTGCTAGAGCAGTGCTTAGGTAGCTGGTTAGTTCTGTGTTTAGCTTATTAGTGTAAAGCTCTGCTTGTAGCTTGGTGCTTAGTAGCACCTGTGTTGCTTTGTGTTTAGTTCCCTGCTCTGTTAGTCTAGGGCTTAGGAAGTCCCTTTCTTGAGCAGGGATTAGGAGCTCCTGTTTAGTATAGGGCTTAGGAAGTCCTTTTTGTCAGTTTACTGTTAGGAACACTCCTGCTGGTTTAGGGCTTGGGAGCACGTAGATCAGTTTAGGGTTAGGAGCACTTCTGTTTCCAGTCCTGGTCCCTATGTCATCCGGTATCCAGTAAGTCCTGTCGGCTACTCGAACCCAGGAGCTCAACTCTTGGGGGGCTTAATAGCTAAGTACAGGTGAAGCTGTTGGACCAGTCCAGTGTGCTCCAGTCCCGTGTTCCAGTCCTGTGTCCTCCAGTCCGGGGGACCAGTCCAGGGTGTTCCAGTCTGGTGTGCTCCAGTCCAGTGTGTTCCGGTCCGGTGTGTGTTCCAGTCCTGTGTCCTCCAGTCCGGGGGATTCCAGTCCATGTGTTCCGGTTCGCTGGGCAGTGCCTGCAGTCCCTGCCGGTGTGCTTACCCAGTGTTGGTTGGTGGGTTTTGCCTGCTGCTGTCGCTCCTCGTCAGCAGCCCAAGGGCTCACGTTTGCTCCAGAGCCCGGCCCCGCGGGCTCTGAACCTGAGAACCTGACAAATAAAAAGCATTTGTGGGGGAGAGTAACAGCTCTCGGAAGAGTTGAGAGGAGATTCAAAGGGAAAAGAAGAGCGGAAAGGGGTCTTTGGTTGCCTGCAAACTCCTAAAAAGTGACCCGAACAACAAGAAGGGGGGATCCTGGAGCACCACCTTTAAGACTGGGCTACAAATGAGGAGCAGTCGTTGCCCCACTCACAACGACTGGTGAAGGAGTCAGAGCTTCAGGTAGATTGTCCAAACCTATGCTAACTGCTTTTACCACATCCTCCAGCAAAGAGTTCCAGAGCTTAACTATTCATTGAGTGAAAAAATATTTCCATGTAACTTCCTTGAGAGTCCCCTAGTTTTTATATTTTTGGAATGAGTAAAAAATTGATTTACTTCTACTCATTCTACACCACTCAGAATTTTGTAGACCTCAATCGTATCTCCCCTCATCCGTCTCTTTTCCAAGCTGAAGAGCCCTAACCTCTTTAGCCTTCCTCATACGAGAGGAGTTCCATCCCATTTATCATTTTGGTTGCTCTTCTTTGAACCTTTTCTAATTCTACTATATCTTTTTTGAAATATGGTGACCAGAATTGAACATAGGAACATGACGGCAGATAAAGGCCATATGACCCATCCAGTCTGCCCATCCTCTGTAACCCCTAATTCTTCCTGTTCCTAAGCAATCCCACATGCTTATCCCAATGCTTTTTAAATTCTGGAACAGTCCTAAACATAATACTCAAGGCGCAGTCGCACCATGGAGTAATACAGAGGCATTATAGTATTTCTGGTCTTATTCATCATTCTTTACCTAAATTCCTAGCATCTTGTTTACTTTTTTGTTTGCCGCCGCACACTGAACAGAAGATTTCAGCATATTATCTATAAGAACACCTAGATCTTTTTCTTGAGTGTTGACCCCCAAGGTGGACCCTATCATCAGGTAACTATGATTCGGATTATTCTTTCCAATGTGCATCACCTTGCATTTGTCCACATTAAATTTCATCTGCCATTTGGACGCCCAGTCTTCCAATTTCCTAAGGTCTTCCTGCAATATTTCACAGTCCGCACGTGTTTTAACAACCATGAATAGTTTTGTGTCATCTGCAAATTTAATCACTGATTTCCATATCATTTATAAATACGTTAAATAGCACCGGTCCCAGTACTGATCCCTGTGGCACTCCACTGTTCACCCTCCTCCATTGAGAGAAATGACCTTTTAACCCTTCATCGTGTGACCCCTACTCCTAGTATTTTTGGAAAGAGTAAACAACTGATTCGTGTCTACCCGTTCCACTCCACTCATTATTTTATAGACCTCTGTTACAAGAAATTAATTTAAGAACACTGCTACTTTGGCACAATATTTCTGCCCACATTCTCCACAATTAAATATATGTTACAAGAAATGATTTATCTTGGGGGAAAGAGCTCTAGAGCACTCGCTACTGTTTATAATTTAAGAGCAGGCGCTGTATTTATAAGTTTTAGGATATTAATTTCTCCACCAATCACCAAAGGTGATAATTGCAATAAATTAAATAAATTAAGTATATATAAAAGATACCATATACTCAGAACACAAAGAGACTGTATTTTTAGCTTCAAAAAGGTTGATTTAATATACAATTGCACATGAAAGGTAGGTTTTTAAAAGGATCTTAGAACAGAGAATTTGTGCATAAAATAGAACAAAGTAGCAGGTAGGTTAACTTACAAGTCCTTGTTACAAGCATGCTGTGGTCCAGCTGATTGGTGAGCACATGATCAGGAGCAAGGCATCAGCAGACCCCAAAGAGAGCAGCAGGTCCCAAGAGGAGGCAGGTTCCAAGAGAGCGAGCTGGGCTGTTTCCAGGCCTTTTACAATGTTAGCAGAGAAGCATGGTGTGTGCATGTCCTGGATATTTTGCAAGGCATTATGATTAATGTAGTCTGTTCACATGACCAAGTTATAAGTCCTTCTTTCTGCAGATGTCCTGGCGTCCATTTGTCTGATAGATGATGGGAGGGGCAGGTATACCTTTGACAAGCAAATGTCTTGTTTATGGTTTCCCCTCTGAAGTCTTTGTTATCAATAGCTGGAGTTATGCCTTTTCCAGACTATCTGTCTGCTGGTGGAGATGTCTATGTGATTCTTCACCTTAGTCATCCTTTTGTTTAGTCTTTTTAGGTGGGAGGGCAGAGAGAGTTTTATTTCTCTTTGAAGCACAGTACCCTTTTGTCTCTTAAATGTCTTTTAAATGTTCCCCAAAGGGAGAGGGAAGAGGGCTTTTGGAATGAAAGCCAGTTCTGCTGCAGTGTCAAATATATATATTTTTAAAAGCTGCACAAATATATTGGTGTATATATATGTATCTGATCCAACACAACATCATGCTACACATTTAATTCTGATGATTGGCTTATACCATAACATTCCCTCTCTTGCTTCACGGTTCCTTCTCAGCCATCTCTTCTCCAAGCTGAAGAGCCCTAGCACCTTTAGCCTTTCCTCATAGGGAAGTCGTCCCATCCCTTTTATCATTTTTGTCACCCTTCTCTGTACCTTTTCTAATCCCACTATATCTTTTTTGAGATGTGGTGACCAGAATTGCACGGTATTCAAGGTATGGTCACACCAGTGGCGTAGCTACGTGGGGCCTGAGGGGGCCGGGGCCCCCGCAGATTCACCCCAGGACCCCCCTCCCGGCGAACCCGCCCCCGCCGCCGCCTACCTTACTCTGAGTCTGACGTCCTGCACGTACAACGTGCAGGACGTCAGCAAACAAATTGAAGAGCAGGAAGGAGTGAGAAGACGTCGGCTGGCGGGGAGTGGGATCCCCCGCCAGCAAAAGTAAAGGTAGGGCTGCGGCGGCGGGTTCGCGGCGGGAGGGGGGGCGGCAATGTCGGCGGTGCGGGGCGGCGCCGGGGGGGAGGGCTAAAATGTGCCCCCTCCCCCGGGCTCTGGCCCCCTCCCCCACGGAAGGCTGGCTACGCCCCTGGGTCACACCATGGAACAATACAAAGGTATTATAACGTCCTCATTTTTGTTTTCCATTCCTTTCCTTATAATACCTAACATTCTATTTGCTTTCTTAGCCGCTGCAGCACACTGAGCAGAAGGTTTCAACGTATCATCAACGATGACACCTAGATCCCATTCCTGTCCTAATGTGGAACTTTGCATTATATAGCTATAGTTCGGGTTCCTCTTTCCCACATGCTGCATCACTTTGCGCTTGCTCACATTAAATGTCATCTGCCATTTAAATGCCCAGTTTCCCAGTCTCGTCAGGTCCTCTTGTAATTTTTCACAATCCTCTTGTGATTTAACAACTTTGAATAACTTTTGTGTTTAGCACTGGTTTGTCGTGCACTTTGATCCTTGCTACATAGGAAGTTATCAGAATGCTCAAAAAAATCAGCGCTGAGACAGAAATAATGACTGTGTTGTAATCGAGACACTTTATTACATCAGATTGTCTGTGATCCAGGACTTGGGACTAACTATGCAGTTACCATAGGTTGTATTGCACATGATACTGGCTGAGCAATGCAGAGAGGGGTTGAGCATTCCTCCTCTCTCCCCTCCCCGCACGTGCATTAATCTTACAATTGCTGGCGTGGATGTCAAAGCCCCTCTAGCCAAAGAAATGCAGTGCCTGAGCCGCTCTCCTCCTCCTTGAACTGCCTCTGTAATGCAGAAGTCTGCGGTGTGCCTCCAGCTGTCAGCTCCAGGCATAGGCGCCTGGTATAAGAGGCTTGGAGAGGCTAAGCCTCCCCTGCTGTGCTCTGAGAGGTTTAAATTGTTGATTTACCTCCATCCTCACAGCAGGAGCTGCAGTGAAAGCCCTCTAGCCTTGTGTAACCAGTTGTAGAAATTGGTTTATGGTTTGTTTACCTTACTGATGGGAGAGTAAGGGGGGTTGGCTGGAGGTGTCTTGGGTTGCCAGGGATATATTTAACGGGGATGACTTCCTGACCTGCACTGAGGACAGATAGCAGCAGAATCGGATACTCGGCCAGCATGATCAGAAAAAGTCACCAGACAACAAAGGTAGAAAAGATCATTTTATTTTCATTATAGTGTTTGGAATATGTCCACTTAGAGAATCAGGTGCTCAACATTAAAGTTTATATTATTTACTTATTTATGGCATTTTATCCCACATTAAACATGAATTAGGGTGTTTTGTGGCTCTACATGAGAATTGTGATGATATGATCCCTTGTTTCATATTGTTGACGGTCTGCATTTTCCGTATGGGTAGTATATTGGTGTATTAGGTTCTGCCCAGTGTAATATTTATGGTACAGTAAGGTTCTGAGTGTGTTTTTGCACCAAGTTGTGCATAGTGTTTTGCAGTTGAGCGATTGTGCTTAGAATATGCTTTGAGCAACCACTTTATTCTTTGACATATGATACATATCTAATATCGAAATTTAATAAAAGGTATTAATTGTGACTTTTATTTTATTTATTTTTTTCTGTGTGTTATCAGACAATTATGGATTTAAGCTGGCCCCACCCTAACCCCGCCCCCTTTAGCCTCCCCAAACAGTTGGGCCACCGACCACCTATGGCTCCAGGACTCCCCAAGCATGCGAACTAAGCATGTGCATGAGAAGTCCCGGCGGTGGCAGCAGGAGGCACGCCACAGACGTCTGCATTACAGAAACTACGCAAGGAGAAGGAGAACGGCTCAGGCATTGTATTTCTTTGGCTGGAAGGGCTTCGGCATCGCCACCAACCATTTAAGCGTTTAAGGGGGTGATGCAGGTTTGGATTGGGCCTGAGACTAAATCGAGGGCCCCAGGCCCTCAAGGCCCCCCCCCCCCCCTCACCCTGTGGCTATACCACTGCTGTCAAACCACCTGGACACATGGATGCTTCCCTTACTGCTAGGGTTTGTCACCCCTTTTTCATCATTTTGGCAGCCCCAACACTCAACAAATCAGCCCTACAAATGCTTAAATAGGCTTCTATAATAATCATGTTATCAAAAACTGTAACTCTATACATTATGCATTGCTTACTCAGCTGAAAACAACAATGCAATCTGAATATTTTCAGCTTCAGAATCTATTCCTCGAAAGCAGAGGGAGGAAGATTTAGTATTAAGCACTGAGCCAGGTTTAAAGTCAGGGGGCAGGAACAGGTGGGTAGGAAACCCTAGAGATTGGTCTATAAAGAATAACTTTTATTGCTGCAGCAGACACACTGAGAAAACCAGATTAATAAAAGTACAGTGGAAGGCATCATTCAGACCTTAGTTTTGGTGTCTGTAATTTGTGAGCGACTGTTTTGGAGATGAAATACACCAGGCTCGCATAGATGGAGATAAAATGGAGAGTTCAGACAAATTGAGAGCACAGGAAGCCGGGACCTCTCAGTCTAGTCGACAGGCCAGATTTGATTATCTGCCTCCAAAAGCTGAGCTGGGGGCAGGGGCCGTAAATTGTGCACAGTAGAAAGAGGCTGTCAAGTGTCCAAAGGTTTTCCTGGGGATCCCAGGGGACTGCATTCCCCACCACCCGTCCACCCCTTCACAATCCAAGCATATCTGCATGCCAGAAATAATGGGAAGGGAATGCCACATTAGTATCAGCAGCAATGCAGTGTACAATTAAAATCAAGACTAAGAGGGTATCGACAGAGGAAAGGACTCAGGACGGTGCAAAAGGAGAGAGACTAAAGAATCCATAAGAGAATGATTATAACAAGCGAGCAGGGTCGGTCCTGTTGGAATGTAATTGTATTTTACATGCATTGCCTGTCACCTATTATTTCTCTGTGATTACTCTGTGACCTCTGATGTGAATTACTTAGAGAGGTCACACAGCTATGCAACTTCCTGTGGGAGGCAGACACAGCAGATGCAGCACATGGAGCACATGGAGCTCATGATCTCTCCTAACCTGAGAGGATCTATGGTGGTGTGAGCATCCATTACCATCTAAGCACATGGAAGGAGCTGATAATACAAATGTATAGTAATATGTATATATATAAGCCTGTCTGATTATAATCTAACTACAAACTGTGAGTAAACAGATGTTTTGTTACTTCAACTTTAAAGTGACTCAGCAGTGAATTATTCAGGGGTGAATGAGAGAGAGATGAAGAAAGAAATTAACATTTCTAAAGCTGAAGCTGTGTGTACCAAAATCTGCTAATTATTTACTACAAATAATCCAACAAAAAGGGTTATGGGCCCAGGGGCCAGGAATTGAAAAAGAAGAGAAATATTACCAGGCAGAAAAAAAGGCCACATTTTTCTCTTAAGTTTTAAAGGAAAGATTCAGTCTGTCTCTCTCTCCCCCCACACAGCAGACAGAAGGCTAAGAAAATGGCTGAGGGAAGAAATTCACCATTGTTCTATTCTCTAAAGGTGCCTAAATTAACTGAGTTTAATTATCGGCAGTGGGAACTAAGATTCATATGTCTCCTTCGAGCAAAAAGATTAAATATATGCTTAGACCAAGACAGAACAGATGAAATATGGCTGAATGGGACAATGCAAACTATTATGTGAAGTGCATGCTTTTGGAAGCTCTCTCAGAGAAACAAGCCATATTAGTGGAGGGAAAGATACACCAAAGGACATTTATATAAACTGAGAACTATGTATGCAACTACATATGCAAAGCAGCAACCAATTTGGCTGGCAGAGTTGAATGAAACCAAATTAAGGGATAAAAGTAAATGTAATGATCACATTATGCATCTTATGTCTTCATTTCAAAAGCTAGAACTTTCTGGAATTCCCATGTGTGATGCATTGAAAAGAGCATTTCTTTTTACCTCACTATCAAAGAAGTTTGATGTTTTTAGGTCTGTAAATGAGGCCATTGAAGGGCAATCTTTTGAACAGACAACATCAAAACTAAGGCAGGAATGCATAATAAATGATTCTGAGGAGATGTGTTCTCAAAGCAAGTCAGAGAGAAATGAAACAAATTTCTTGGCAAAGAACAGAGGAAGGCGGAGCTATGGGAAAACTCCACCCAAGGGCAAGCTGATTTGCTACTCATGTGGAAAGGAGGGACATGTATCTAAATGGTGTAAGGAAACACAAAACACTCCCTCTAGCTCACCTAAGCCAATGGAACTAAAGAATTTTCAAACCAGGAAATGTATGAAGGACAAAGATAAACACAAGGGCTTTCTAATGGCAGAAAAATCTTTGACTATGGTAAATAATAATTCAAATGAAAGTACTTGGATTTTGGATTCGGGGAGCACATGCCATTTAACAAATTGTAAGGATTTCTTTCAGGAAATGTGTCCAGAGGAAGGTATTCTTAAAACTGCAAACGCAGGGACTGCTAAGATCCAAGCAAAAGGTATTGGATTCTTAAAATGCAAAGTGTCTAATGAAGTTAAAGAAATTCCTGTAAGTGATGTCTTGTATATTCCCCAAGCAGTTTGCAATATGCTTCGTGTATCTACATTAGATAAGAAGGGATTTGTGATTCATTTTGAAAACAGTAAGTGCACAATCTCTAAAAATGATGAAGTGTATGCTGAAGCTTTTATGCATAATGATGTTTATAAACTGAGCATTTCAGGTGAAGCCTCACATATGGCGCAAGTAAGGAAGAATGATGGTAAATGTAGTCTGGAAATCTGGCACCGCCGCCTGGGACATCGTGATTTTAAGGTGATCCAGGATCTTTACAGTAAGCAACTGGCCACCGGCATTCAGATAAGTGCAGATGCTGGTAAAATGGAGAAATGCATAGACTGTGTTACTCAAAAAGGTGTGAGACCCTCATTTCCTGCATACACAGGAAATAGGAGTAATAAAGTGCTGGACTTAATACACAGTGACTTATGTGGACCGTTTAATATCCCATCATTGGGAAATAACAGATTTGTGCTAATATTCTTGGATGATTTCTCTAGATATTGTGTGGCCTATTTGCTGAAAGAGAAAAGTCAAGTCACAGACATGCTGAAGAAATACGTAGCCATGGTGAGCAATAAATTTGAAAGAAAAACCAAAGGTTCTTCAGACCGACAATGGTGGTGAGTTCACTTCACAAAGCATGCGCACATTTCTAGAACAAGAAGGCATTCAGCATATCACAACAGTAGCTTATACACCAGAGCAAAAATTCTGTTGCAGAGAGAAAATTTAGGTCACTTGTGGAAATGACCAGGTGTATGCTGTCAGATAGCAATCTCCCTAAAAGACTATGGGGGGAAGCCATTCTCACAGCAGTGTACCTACAAAACAGAATGCCAACTAAAGGCGCTGAGCGCACACCACATGAGACATGGCATGGTAGGAAGCCAAACCTGTCACACATAAGAACATTTGGAAGTACAGCATATGCTCATGTACCAAAGCAAAGAAGGCATAAGCTGGATTCCACAACAGAAAGGGGCATTTTAGTTGGCTATGCTCCAGGACACAAAGGATATAGAATTTTGAATCTGAAAACTGGCATTGTTGGCATAAGACATGTTACATATTTTGATGAAAACAAAAGGGTTGATAAAGGCTGGATTATCCCAGATGAGCCTTATCATCCAGAATATGAAACTAGAACCATAATAGACATGCCAGTGTATATAAATGCCATACCAAGGCAGATGTCTGAAAGCAACTCATCTGTATCTAACGAGGAACAGGCAGAGGAAGCAGACACAGAAAGGATCATTGAAGAAGACAGTACAGTTGGAGAAGGGGAATCAATTGGAGAAGAACTCTCAGATTTAGAGGATGCGGAAAGGTCAGACCAACCTGTTGTCAGACGCTCATCCAGGGAAAACAAAGGTGTTCCACCCCTAAGACTGTCTTACTTAACAAAGTCAGCAGAAGCTCAAGAGCCCTTAACATGGGATGAGATTGAGAAAATGCCAGCAGAAGAAGCTGCTGAATGGCGTAAAGCTGCACAAGAAGAAATTGATGCATTGGATAAAAATAATACTTGGATTCTTACAAAATTACCTCCTGGCAAGAAAGCTATAGGATGCAAATGGGTATTCAAGTTAAAAAGGAATGCACAAGGAAAAGTGGAAAGGTATAAAGCCAGACTAGTGGCAAAGGGATATCTTCAAAAATATGGAGAAGATTTTGATGAAGTGTTTGCACCTGTAGTGAAACACACGACAATAAGAACACTTCTGAGCATTGCAGTCTCAAAAGGCATGCAAGTCAACCACATTGATGTGAAAACAGCGTTTCTTCACGGAGATATAACTGAAGACTTGTACATGGAACAGCCAACAGGTTTCATAAATACAAAACAAAGACAGCTAGTGTGTAAATTAAACAAAGGTCTTTGTGGATTAAAGCAAAGTGCAGAATGTTGGAATGATAAATTGCATGAAATATTGACAAATTTAGGATTTAAGCAAGGTGAAGCAGATAAATGCTTGTACACTAGGTGCACAAATGGACAATATGCATACATTTTAGCTTTTGTTGATGATCTGCTCATTGCAAGCAAAAGTGAGCAAGAGTACAAGGACATTGTAAAGTGTTTAAATCTCAATGTTGAGATAAAAGAACTTGGTAATGTGTCATACTATCTTGGTATAGAAATTGAGAAACAAAATGATGGTTCTTATCTTCTAAGCCAGAAGCAGAAAATAAATGAGCTTATTGAAAGTTTAGGTATGCAAGATGCCCAAGTTGTAAGCACTCCCATGATCACTGATTTTCTGAAGGATGAAACAGTAAGAGAACCTTACCAGATAACATCCAATATAGATCAGCCATAGGTAAGCTTTTATATCTAGCTACCACATACAGGGCTGATATAGCAAATGCAGTAGGAATTTTGAGCAGAAGGGTCAGCTCACCTACCAAATCAGATTGGACTGCAGTTAAAAGGATGGTAAGGTATTTAAAGGGTACCATTGATTGTAAATTAAAGATTTCAGCCAATAGTAATCCAAAACTAATATGTTACTGTGATTCAGATTGGGCAGGGGATCATTCTGATTATAAATCCACAAGTGGATATGTGTTTATGTATGGAAATGTACAAATTCATGGGCCAGTCATAAACAAAGTATTGTGAGTTTGTCTTCTACAGAAGCTGAATATGTGGCTGTATCGGAAGCGTGCAGAGAACTGATGTGGATTGAAAAACTTATGCTGGATTTCGGAATAGCTGAAAAGAGACCAATCCAGATAATGGAAGATAATCAGAGCTGCATCCGACTGTCACAGAATGACAAGGTTCAGTCACGCACCAAGCACATCGCAACGAAATACCACAACGTGCGAGAGTTGGCGAAAGAAGGGGTCATCAGTCTACACTATTGTCACACCAGTGAGATGACAGCTGACATCATGACCAAACCGTTACCCAGAGAACATTTTGAGGATCTGCGTATAAAGCTTGGACTTTGTATGAATAAATAATTGCATGACAGTTATGCATGAGAAGGGGTTTGTTGGAATGTAATTGTATTTTACATGCATTGCCTGTCACCTATTATTTCTCTGTGATTACTCTGTGACCTCTGATGTGAATTACTTAGAGAGGTCACACAGCTATGCAACTTCCTGTGGGAGGCAGACACAGCAGATGCAGCACATGGAGCACATGGAGCTCATGATCTCTCCTAACCTGAGAGGATCTATGGTGGTGTGAGCATCCATTACCATCTAAGCACATGGAAGGAGCTGATAATACAAATGTATAGTAATATGTATATATATAAGCCTGTCTGATTATAATCTAACTACAAACTGTGAGTAAACAGATGTTTTGTTACTTCAACTTTAAAGTGACTCAGCAGTGAATTATTCAGGGGTGAATGAGAGAGAGATGAAGAAAGAAATTAACATTTCTAAAGCTGAAGCTGTGTGTACCAAAATCTGCTAATTATTTACTACAAATAATCCAACAGGTCCATGGGTGTGTGATACTCTTCCTAATTGAACCTTCAGCTGTGTGCCCCCCTCCCACACACATCAAAAGCTGGCTCAAGGCCCTCCCCACCATGTTCAGCATCTTCCTTTTCCCCCGGCCCCTCCCCAAGGTGTCCAGCATCTCTCTCCCCTATATCCTCCAGGTGTCCAGCATCTCCCTTTCTCACTTCCTCAAGGTGTCCAGCATCTGTCTCTCTCGCCTTCTCCCCAGGTGTTCAGTATCTCTGTTTCCTCCTCCCCTTCCCAGGTATTCAGTGGTTTCCCTTTCCTAACCCCTTCATGGTGGCATTAGTGAGGTGGTCACCATTACTGGAAGTATGGAGGGGGCAGGATCCAGCAGATCTTGAATAACTCCCCAAATTAGCAGTCTTTTATAGACTGACTGATTGCCATCCCCCAAATAGTACTGCCAATTGTGGAGGAGTAGCCCAGTGGTTAGTGCAGTGGACTTTGATCCTGGTGGAACTGGGTTCAGTTCCCACTGCAGCTCCTTCTCACTCTGGGCAAGTCACTTAACACTCCATTGCCCCTGGTACAAAATAAGTACCTGAATATATGTAAACCGCTTTGAATGTGGTTACAAAAACCTCAGAAAGGCGGCATGTCAAGTCCCAGTTCCCTTTCCCTATTTGAGATTCTAGATGGAATGTTGCTACTGTCTGAGATTCTACATGGAATGTTAATGTTGCTATTCCACTAGCAACATTCCATGTAGAAGCCTGCCCTTGCAGATCAGCAACGCGGCCGCGCAGGCTTCTGTTTCTGTGAGTCTGACGTCCTGCACGTATCCCTCAGGTGAATATTTAGTCCACAAGGTCAAGCCAGCCCTGCAACCTACAAATCAGAGAGGGATCTATGAGCCCCCATGCTTGCATCTTGAACACTGATAAAATACCAAGAGGCTTTTGAACTAAAGTGTGGTAAAGTTTTACAGCTACAACCTGTGCAGTTCTCAGTATCACCCTTTCCATTACAGAGAAGGTCAGACCTTTGCATTCAGCACACTAACAGATAGAGACGAGGCATCCAGTTATCACTTTTTTTTAAGGTGCACAGACACTTTGCACAAACTACAAGGCGCAGTCCATGCGCTTCCCCCACCTCTAACCCACCCACTTTCTGCCCCACACAGAGGGCAATTCTGTAACAGTGTCTAGAGGGCACCTCCGAGGCTTGCACCTATATTGCTGAAATATGAATACATTCTAGTATTCTATAACTACATGTGTAATTGTGTCCCCCCCCCCCCCCCCCATGCTCTGCCTAAACACCACCCAGGTGTATGCTCACCTTCCAACTATGCGCTATCGCAGACCGGCACCTTTTCCTAGAATGGCTGATGGCTGGAATTGTGGCATTGGCAATTGCCGATATTCTCGTCATTTGCATGTGTAGTTTTCTCGTAAATGTTGGTGCTGCTTTAGAAAATGTTCTACTTAGCACATGAATTACGCAGCGTGGAAACTGCAGATCTCTGCATTAACATCTTGCTAATTCACTTCTTTATGGTTAAGCATCCGAGGCTTTACCCCTCACTCCCACAGCTGAAGATCCTCTGTGTTTATCCCAGGCTTTACCCCTCATTCCCCCTTACAGCTAAGGATCCAGGCTTTACCCCTCACTCCACCAAAGCTAAGGATCATGTGTGCTTGTCCCAAACTACCCCTCACTCTCTCACAGCTAAGGATCCCTACTACTACTACTATTTAGCATTTCTATAGCACTACAAAGCATACGCAGCGCTGCACAAACATAGAAGAAAGACAGTCCCTGCTCAAAGATCCCCTGTGTTTACCCCTCACTCTCCCACAGTAAGGATCTTCTGTGCTTATCTCAGGCTTTTCCCCTCACCGGTGCATTTTATTCTAGCAAAAAAGGTGCCGGTACTCAAACGCCAGGCCACTCTTCAGGGGTGGGGTGATCATTGAGGGACCCACCCTACAATAGAAAGGCTCCCTGCAAGCAACCAGTCACAGAATCAATGACAAGGCAGAATTGGTGTGTAGAGTCTTTCATTAAAACTTGGGGACCATAGGTCAATTTTAGCAGACAATGGAAAAGGTGCCAGAACTCAGTACTCCCAAGTACCCCCTCAAAAAAAGCCCTGCCTCTCACTCTCCCACAGCTAAAGATCTTTTGTGCTTATCCCAGGCTTTACCCCTCACTCTCCCACAGCTAAGGATTCTCTGTACTTATCTAGGTGGTACCCCTAACTGGGAGGCAGGGAGGGTGATTGTAGGAAAACACCAGGCCAGAGGATTTTTTTCATAGCAGCCTTTGGAGAATTTTTATTTATTTATTTATTACATTTGTACCCCACATTTTCCCACCTATTTGCAGGCTTATACAGTACCGTCAAGGCGTTCGCCAAGTTGGTTGAGAACAATACAAGGTTGTATAGTGATCGAATGAGGTAGATGTGAAGGGTCAGGAGGGATGAAGATTGTATGTTGTCCAGTACGATCATTGGTCATGCTGTGTTGCTGGGTGAAGGAGTTTACGTAGGATCGTTTTTGAAAAGGTTGGTTTTTAGTGATTTTCTGAAGTTCAGGTGGTTATGGATTGTTTTCACAGCTTTCGGGAGGTCCATTCCATAGTTGTGCGCTATGTAGGAGAAACCGGATGCGTAAGTTGTTTTGTATTTAAGTCCTTTACAATTTGGGTAATGTAGGTTTAGGTATGATCGTGATGATTCAGTTCTGTTCTTATTGGTAGATCTATAAGGTCTATCATGTATCCTGGGACTACGCCATATATAATTTTGTGGACCAAAGTGCAGATTTTGAAGATGATCTTTTCTTTGATTGGGAGCCAATGCAGTTTTTCTCAAAGGGGTTTGGCACTTTCGAAGCATGTTTTGCTGTATATCAGCCTGACTGCTGTATTTGGGCAGTTTGGAGTTTTTTTGTGGAGTTGTTCTTTGCAGCCCGCATAGATTCCGTTGCAATAATCTGCATGACTTAGGACCATTGATTGTATTAGGTTTCTAAAAGTTTCCCTTGGGAAGAAAGGTTTTAGTCATTGAGTTTCCACATTGAATAGAACATTTTCTTTATTACAGAGTTTACTTGGCTCTCGAGAGTGAGGTTGCGATCGAGGTGACGCCGAGTATTTTTAAGCTGTCTGAGATAGGGAGGGGTGTGTCCTGGGGTGGGTTTGTATTTGTTATGTTGAGAGGAGAGGATGAGCAGTGTGTTTTTCAGTGTTCAATTTCAGTTGGAATGAGTTTGCCCAAGAGTCCATGATGTTCAAGCCAGCGTTGATTTCATTAGTTATTTCTGTCAAGTCCTGTCTAAAGGGGATGTAGATTGTAACATCATCTGCGTAGATGAATGGGTTGAGGCCTCGATTGGATAAGGACTTTGCCAGTGGGATCATCATCATGTTGAAGAGTATCAAATTACACAATGGTCCTACCCCAGGCTTTGCTTACTTCCACCAATCTACATGAATAAATGTTCTCCTGTCTCATCGTGGGATCCTCTCCACTGTATCCTGAAGCCACTCTTTCCTAGATTCTCGTTTTTGGTAGGCCTTGTCTGGAAGGCCTCTACAATAGTAGTTATTAATTTTGATCCCCGTGTTCTAGATTGGTTAGAACAAAAGGTCTACTGTTGGAGATTATGACAATGTGACATTGTCAGAGACAGCGAGAATTATTTTGAGTTCTCTTTTCATTTCCCTTTACTGCAATGGACTGGTTCTGTTGGATTCTGGTATCATCCAGGGTACCTTGATCAGTCCTTGGGTTTCATATCCTCAAATAACAGTGGCTTCATCCAATCCCAGAACCAAGAACAGGGATAACTCTATCTCAGCCCAGCCTATCAAAAATGGTCCAGAAAATGGAATTATGAGCATCTAGGAGGAGGAAAGATTTTGTCTGGTCTCCTGGGAACTCATTTTCATCAGCAGCAGCCAAATGCTTGAAGAAGTATTTTTTTTTTTTTTTTTAATGAAATGAACGCTTCATCTCCTGTATATGTCAGTTGCTCAGTCTGTAAAGGACACAAGCAGCTTCTTTGGCCAGATCACATTGAAGTAAACAATCACAACCGTCAGTAAAGTATCTCAGGGGCTCTTGAATGATTGCATAGTGTGTCTTCAAGCACCGGAAAGATCCCTTCTGTTGTATCCGGAAACCCACTCATGACCTTCTTCCATATGCATAGCCTTTGGCACACCTTTACCCTCCAATCCAAGACACACAAACACACTGATAAACAATCATCTGATGAGACCTCCAGCAGCTGGGCCACCTGGGCAATCTCTGAGCAGGAAGTGTTGTCCTGGAACTCTGCAGCAATCATCACAGAAAAACAAGAAAGCTAAACAGAGCCCAACAATTCAGTGCGGATCTGGCTCTGAAAGGCAGTAAGCACTGTGTGCTGCACATCTGGGCTGGCTGTGAGAGAGAACCCCAAATGGAAAGCGTACCTTGTTGCTGGGTCTCCCTTAAGTGAATGCCAATCAAAGCGCTCCCAGCACCCGCCCGAGCTTCTCCATTTCACTGTGTGGGTGTCTGGCTGGAGATATGAAGCCTGTGGCCACAGGAATGCTCTCACTGGTGGAAAACGAAGTTTTCAGGGGATTCCTTGGGACATTTGAAGCCTGGGAGAAGAACACTGCTGAAATAATACAGAGATTATGGAAGGAAGGCTGAAAACCTTGCTGAGGACAGACTTCAGTGGAATATACAATGCACATTACACAAATATAGAAGGGACAGAGCAGGGCCATAAGCTGCCAAACTCACTAAAATATCCCTTCCTGGACAAGGGGGTTCTCAGCACCCCCTGGCACCTGCAGAGCTGGCTCCTATGGGGCAGGCGCACATGTTAATCACTTGATTGAACCAAGAATCAGTCACTGCTATATCGGTACTGTTTGTTTAAGCCCAATAGCCCCGGTCTCACGGGGCATGCTTAACCATGGGCTGGGCTTTTCCCCTTGCTATTTGATGGGGGAAGATGAGGGTGGGGAGGTAGAGTAAAGGTGAAGTTCTGGGGGGGGGGGGGGGGGGGTCCTTGAGGGATTGGCTAATTCATACCTAACCAGCCTTTCCAGCCAAGGCACCCGCTGGGGATTGGTAAGTAAACAGGCTGAGGGTGGGAAAAGAATTTTACATAAAGGGGGGTCACCTCTGGGTCACAGGGTCTTCTTCCTGCTCCTGAGAGGCACCCACCCTTCCTTGCAAACTGGTGGCTGACAGTTGGCCGGATTACGTGAGTGTTTTTTTGTGCCAGGGGTCTAAGGTGACTGGTGTGTCGCAATGGGCAGACAGCTAAGCTACGGACTTCAGATCGTCGGGTGTTGGGAGGCTGTAAGAGCCAGTGGGCTGGAGGGTCAGGTGACCCGGTAAGGAGGCATGGAGGCCTGTGCCAATAACATTGCCTTAACTGTTAGGTTACGATATGTTTTCCTGTGTTTATGATAAGTTATTGTAGCTCTGGTGGAAAATTTGGTTTTAAAAATGCTTTATGGTTTGTTGGTGCACTTAATAAACAAAGCTGCGACCTATTATACCATCAATCAGACTTGTGAATTTATTGTTTCTGAAAGGGGCTGTTGGGTGGGGGGGTAATGGGTATTGCAAGAAATAGTCCGAGATCCTGTACCAGTATGGCCATGGTATGTTCATAATCTCATACAGGAATTACAGGAGGTAACCGCTTATTTTGGCTGACATCCAGCCTCAGAGGTGCCGAAACCTTTCACTTTATCCAGTTACTTATATTTCTGGCCTTTCACCCACCCAGGATCTGGAAACACTGGTATTCTGCACGCACCAAAACAGGATCGAAAATGGAAAATCCGCATTTCATGTTTCTAGACCAGTAGCACCAGCTCAGTCCTGCCACTGGCTTACTTACAAAATGCCATCTGGACCTAGGGGTGACCCTGGCACATCTCTGGGGAGCCCAGTCTGTAATTTAAAGAGTGGCACAGTAGCCCAGATGTAATTTAGTGGGAGGGGCTGAGCTGTAAGCTGTGAGAAATAGGAAACACACTCAAATCTCATCAAGAAGGAACCAGGATGAAAAAGGGGTGCTAAATGATTGTCTCTGTTTTATTGCATTTTAATTGGATACATTTAATGTATACACTAAGCACATGCAAGTCATAAATCAGCATGCAGAAATCAGCATTTATTGTGGGTTTTATAGATTCAGAGTCTGTTTCCTGGATCTCTTTATCCTTTGCTTTCCATTCAATGATTTTCTCTGGTGCTTTGAATCCTTTGTGAAGGTTGCTGGCATTGATTTGGGGAAGGAGACGGTCTGAGGCAGTGAAGTGTGTCCTGTTTCATACTACTACTACTACTTATCATTTCTATAGCGCTACCGGACGTACGCAGCGCTTCACACTTGAACATGGAGAGACAGTCCCTGCTCGATAGAGCTTACAATCTAATTATGACAGTCAGACAGGACAAGTAAGGGATAAGGGTGAGGACAGACAGGACATATCAGGGATAGGGGGACAGTTGAAGGTTTAGGTTTAGGAGTTTAAAAAGCAAGCATCAAAGAGGGAGTGGTTTTTAGCCTAGATTTACCCCATCTCCCTGTCACCTGCACCTTCCACATACAAGTTTCCAAGTTGCGACTGGGTACATGTTTATTTTCTATTCCAGTGTGGATGGCAAAACCCCCTCATTGCCTGGTGATGCTACACCCACCTATTGTAACAGACAAGTCGTGACATCAATGTGACATTGTGCATCTTTAAGATGAGGAAAATGGGGCTGGCCTAGTGACTCAGTAGCACTGCTGTATACTGCTATATGCAGCAGCCTGGACTTGATCTCAGCTCTTCCTGTCTAGCAGGACTCAGACTACTGCAGAGGATGGGTTCAGTTTATTTAAAATCTTGATATATATCACCTTTCAATTTCAATACTTCAGGGCAGTTCATATAAGCAGAATAGATTCTTGGTCATTGCACAACAGCGACACCTAGTGACCAGATTTTGGGTCCAGGAGAAGGGATGGTGCGTGGACCCAGCTAAAGTGTGTTACTGCAGTGGTTGGTTAACGGGAGTTGATATAACATAGGGAAATAATCCTCAGATTGTGCATGAAGGATCCTGATGCCAAATCCTTGCCCCGGTTTTGATTGAGCTGGAAGTCCAAAGCAGCAGGAAGAAATTTGTCAGATTAAAAAAAAAAAAATTGGCAGCGGGTTCGAGGGTTTCTGATCAGGTTAGGGCATAAAGTTCAGGGAACAGAGGGATAGTTTTTGCTTGACCAACCAAGGGCTTTTGCTTCGTTGAGCGCTCCTGCAACTCTGTTATGTAGAAAGCTGAGTCTGGTGGCTCGAAAGTGTATACTGCAATATTGGACCTCTCCGGAGGCGCCCGCCTACTGGCATTGGCGTAATCAGGTGCACCTTTTAGCTTCTTGGGGAGGCTATAGATTCGAAATCATCGCCTAAGCGTAGGAAGACATCCCTCGGGATATGGATGCCATATATTCAAATTCTTAGCCCAAGGGGGACGAAGTTTTGCTTGTCAATGCATGTTAAGGATGGTGTGGATGGGGAAAAAGTACATGTTTATGGATGAGGAGTAGGGAGAGGGAGGGGTCGGGCTTGTACTCTTAGCCTAGTCCCTGGATACATTTCCAAGTTTTGTAGATGTGAGCAACCCAGGCATACTGAGTTATTGGGTTTAGAAGTAGTGGAGGGGGGGGGGAGGTGGATTGGGTTGGATGGTAGGGGGAGGGAAGGGACATATACACGTTATATGGTTTCAGCATGTTATCTTATTGCTTGTATGTTGGGTAAATAGAGCATGTTGAGTTGTTTACCATTGATGTTGTCAATAAATATATTTTAAAAAAAAATCACTCAGCCTTCAGCATCCAGGACACCCCCTCCAATATAATGTGACATTACCCAATGGAATGTGACTAATAAAGTACACTCTCTACTGGCCCTTCCCAAATTTGTCCTGTTTCAGAATTATACAGCTGCCCACTCCTAATATGAATAAAACAAATCACTTCGATACAATGTGAATGCGAAGGGTAAAAAAGAATGAAGAGCTGAAGGGCAAATTAGGGAGACAGGGAAGTGGGCGTGCTTGACTTTCTTAATTGTCCTTCCGGAGATACCAGAGAAGTGGGCCTGCCACGTTTCTTCCAGATGTCCTGCCATGGGTCTCAGGGACAAGGGACAGCCTGGTTTCTGGGATACCAGAGATATGAGCCTGTCTAGCATCTTCCAGCCATCTTTCGGAGGTGTCAGAGCAGCAGTCCTGTTGGATTGTGTCCATGAGATGAATTTGTGTATTCTTCTGGGTCTCTAATGAATGTAGATTTGCCTCAATGGATATATTCCCTGTGGATATGCTGAACACTCAAATAGCAGTGAGAAAGCACTGCCCCTATGCATTCACTTTTAAGAACACTAAATATCTAGTATATGTGTCAGCCAATCAGGAGGCAGGGCTGACAATGCCTAATGACATCACAAAGCTACTGTACTTCTTTGCTGTGTCTCAGCCATTCAGGAGACAGCCCTGACAATGCCCAATGACATCACAATCTGCCATTACTGTCTTTACTCTGTCTCAGCCAATCAGAGGCAGCCCGACAATGCCCAATTACATCACAAAGCTACTGTATGTTCTTTGATGTGTCTGTCCAGATATGTCATTGTTCCCAGTAGTTAGAGCTGGGAACAAAGGAAGCTCCGTTCAAATGCCACTGTTGCTACTTGAGATCTTGGACAAGTCACTTAACAACCCTCCATTGTCTCAGGTACAATATTAGACTGTGAGCTCTCCAAGGACAGGAAAATACCTGCTGTACCCTGAACCGAAACTCACTTTGAGCTCCTACTGACAAAAGAGTGAGACCAAATCGAAAATCCCCTATCCGTTCTGTGCTATTTCTGTTCTGCTATTGGAGACCAGTGTCCTAATGGTGTAATTTTACACCCTACACAGCCTGTTGTGTCCTGCTACTAATGGTTTCATGCACAACAATTTCAAGGTAATGAAAGTCGTGCCCTGCCATCTTCCTTTGGGGGGGGGGGGGGGGTCATGAGGGTGTTCTATATATAGGGTCCTTGTGTCTCTGTTCCCGGCAGCCTCTCCCGGGATTTTAGTTCTATTCTCAGGAAGTGTAATCAGTCGGCTATTTCAGGTCTGTTATCTCACCTCTGGCAACAGGCTTCCTGATAATATCCTAAATGCAGTACAGTCTCCAAATGTGTTTGCCTAGATATCTCTGAGTGCACCCTGGGGCAGGGGAGAAAGCTGGTAATCCAGTGAGTGTATCTGAGGGTTCTAGGAAGGAAGCTCAGGCCTAATTAATTTCTCATTAAGGAGGATGGTGAAAGAAGGGGGAGGAGGTACAGGCACACAGCTCAGATCCTTCAGACACCAGCCCTTCCTTCTGTCTGGGGCTAGCCCAGTCTGGAGTCTCGAGTGATGCCACCTCAGTCTTGAGACCAAATCCCTCAGACTTCAGTATGAAGAGCAAAATTGCTCTCTTTTTTTTCCCACCTAAATTGTGATCTTCTGGGGGTCAGGAACCTTTTAACCAACCTTAGCTGTGCACTGATACCATGTGGCATTGCAGAGCAGAGTATTTTTCCATCCAGCTAAGTGCATGAACCCTGGACATCACTCCCAGCCTCTGACACTTCACTGCTGCCAAATAAACTCACAGACACGACCTGTGTGTCTCGAGCAAGGACCATCACTGTAATGGCTATGGTTAGGTAGAGAGGGTCAGACTGTCCTCAAAAGAAAGCCTACAGTAAGCAGTGGGAACTGCACAATCATCAGTTACATAACATGGCACTTGTGACCACATTACCAATCCCTACCCATAATGCATCTACCCCCGCCCTGCCTCATAGTAACATAGTAAATGACAGCAGATAAAGACCTGTACAGTCCATCCAGTCTGCCCAACAAGATAAACTCATTGTACATGGTATGTGATACCTTATACCCGAGTTTGATTTGTCCTTGCCTTTCTCAGGGCACAGACCGTAGAAGTCTGCCCAGCACTGTTCTTGGACTAAAAGTTCTGAAGATTCTGGAATCCTAAAGAGTTGCAAGATTCCGGAATCCCAATTAGTAGCAACATTCCATGTAGAACCCCAAAGAGTAACATAGTAACACAGTAAATGATGGCAGATAAAGACCTGTATGGTCCATCCAATCTGCCCAACAAGATAAACTCATTTACATGGTATGTGATACCTTATACCCGAGTTTGATTTGTCCTTGCCTTTCTCAGGGCACAGACCGTAGAAGTCTGCCCAGCACTCTTCTTGTTCTAAAAGTTCTGAAGCTTGTTGAAGCCCCTGAAATTTTGCACTCAAGCCCATCCATATCTATTCAGTCACGATCAGGGCATAGACTGTAGAAGTCTGCCCAGCATCGGTTTTGCTTCCCAATTACCAGCGTTGCCACCCAATGTCCACTAAGATTCTATAGGTACATTCCTTCTAAACAGGATTCCTTTGTGTTTATCCCACGCATGTTTGAATTCCATTATCGTTTTCATCTCCACCACCTCCTGCGGGAGGGCATTCCACATATCCACCACCCTATCCGTGAAAAAATACTTCCTGACATTACTCCTGATTCTGCCCCCCTTCAATCAATTCATGTCCTCTAGTTCTACCACCTTCCCGTCTCCGGAAAAGGTTCCTTTGCGGATTAATACCTTTCAAATATTTGAACGTCTGTATCATGTCACCCCTGTTTTCCTTTCTTCAAGATATACATGTTCAGGTCGGCAAGTCTCTCCTCGTACGGTTTGCAACGCAAATCCCAAACCATTTTTGTAGCTTTTCTTCGCCTCGACAGCAATGTCTTATTTCACATACCAGCTTCAATTAAACAATAACAGACACTAAATAGTTGGAATTAACAAGGCTGCAGCTTTGTTTATTGTTACAAACTCAAATTACCACAATGCAGTAAAAAATACAACAAACACACCCAAGTCATAACAATTCGATGTACATAGAACAGGGACGTACTACTTGCCGTGATAGCCAAAGTAGTTGTGTAAACCATGTTCTGCCATCACAGCTAGGCTCGCTTAACCTCATTGCCAGGACACCTGGCCCACGCTTTCATACCCACTGCCGAGTGAA